>NC_137608.1:22672248-22679748 GCF_963280865.1 Gymnoscopelus braueri | reverse complement strand
TAGCTTGTAAATCTGTGATGTTACGTCCATAAATTAAGCTTGGGACGTATGATTGGTCAATAAACCTCGTAGGTGGGGCTGAACATATCTGATCTATAAACTCACAACTCATTGCATCCACACGTGTTGTGAGCTTGGAGTTCTGTTTTCACGTGCATAAATTAGGAATTCATTCATTTCTTTGGTCAAATGCAACAGACAGACAGACAGACAGACAGACAGACAGACCCAGGCCGTGGGAGGCACTCAATCACACTAACCGATGCGCTTTTCTTAATTATAATATAAGAATAATAATTATAATAATCCTACACTTCGCAGATATAAATTATTATATTATGAACCATACAATAACCACTTCACACCTATTTTATACATACGCTATTTGAAAATAGCAGATCTACAAGCTCACAATAACTGAGCTTGTAGATCTGCTATTTGTTGAACAACGTGTTGCTAATCATGGTGTTGGGAGCTTACATTCGGGGCTGTCATTACTGGACTGATATTATTTATGGGGGGGGGGATAGATAGATAGATGATAGATATTTAGATAGATTTAAAGATAGACAGACAGACACACAGACACGCCTTTTTTTTAGGGTAGGTTTATATGGGTTACAATGGGCTATATATGTACAGTAGACGTTGTGTATTATTATGTTACGTGCGTAATTACGCACGTGGCAACAATCTGATTGATATCGTTAGATAAAGACAGAAAATAAATAATAATAAACTAGAATGATAGCAAATCAAAATATAAACTTGTCAGATCATAGAAACATTTTTTTTTTTAGAATTCAAGTACAAATGCCAGAGATGTGGCGAATGAAATCTCAACTGCTCTCTGTCTCATGCGCAAAATATGCTGATCTACAATTGTTATAAGTCACCCCCTCGGCTTGGTGGGGGGGTCCGGGGGGTGGTCCCGGTGGGGGTGGGCACGCAGGTGGGGGGGGGAGGGGAAGAGCTGCACCAGAAGAGTGCATATGGTCGATGGATCAGAAATACACGTTGCGGTGCCATGAAGGCGGGTAGCGACTGCATCATGGCAGCGCCGGTTGCGTCGGTGCGGGCCGCGACGGTTTCGGTTCAGGCCGCGACAGTGCCGGTTGCGTCGGTGTAGGCCGCGACAGCGTCGCGACCGGTACCGACCCGGCGGCCGGGTCGGTACCGGTCGCGACCGGGTCGACGGACTACCGACAGAACCGACCTTTAACCGACGCACCGACGGTTTCACCGACGTTGCCACGGAAGCGTCGCGACCGGGTCGACGGTACCGACGCAGTACCGACGGTACCGACCTTTAAGCAACCTCCTACCGACCCGCCGACCGTGGACTGTGGCAGAGTTTTTTTTTTTTTTTGCACATTGAAGTTGAGATTTCATTAAGCCAGATCTTTGTCAATTTTACTTCAATTCTTATCATTTTAATGTTTATATGATCTTTAAAGGTTATATTTTAATTTGGTATCAGTCATGATTTTTTTGTAATTTATTAAGATTTATTTCCTTATTTTCTCATGGCACCAAGTCAATTTCCGATCAATCTACCATATCTGCAGTCTTCTGGCACAGCTGTTCAACATGGCTCTGAAGTCAACAAAATAAAATAATAAAAATTCGAAGAAAAAAAAAGGTTCTGCTAATAAATTTCATTGGCATCAATCCAATCTACAATGTCACAATGCATCGCTTGTGTGAGCTTGTAGATCTGGTTATTTCAAAATATTTGTATGAAATTTGGACATTTTAAAACATTTTGATTACATTGTACAGCTGCTTTACTGGACCGGCCATAATACACGGACTGTGTATTAGGGTGTTGCTTTAAATAAACCAAGAATGAAAATACATTTTATTAAGTTAAATTGGCACAGAAAGTTAATTTATTTCTTTAATATCAAATTTCATTGATTGATATGAGCATAACGTTACAGCTTTGATTATGTGGATTGACTGCCCTTATCAAAGCATCAAGTAATAAAACGTGCATACCCAAGTGCCGCAGTATTTTATTTATTTTGGCTAATCTATTTGAGAACGGCGTAGCCTAATCATGAACGAGTTTAGCCCTGAAACATCAATGTCATATCATGACAGTCATGGATGAACTTCAACCTGTTGTTTGCAATGTCTCCCTTTTTAGACCGTAAATCACATAAACGTTCATATTTCAAATAAATAAAGTGCTGACCTCATGGCCACGGATGTTACATTTATGGACGTTTACTCATTAATACCAGTATCTTCTGTATTGTTCAATAAAAAACATTTGAATCGGATTGGTGGACATTTCTTCCGTATTTTCTCTATGTGCTTTCAAATACGTGACCCCAATGGTTGAGAGGTGTATCACTCATATACATTATGAGACAATGGCCACCGATCGGATTAAAGTATTTTTATTGAACAATACGGACGAGACAAGTACTTTGGAGGGCCCGAACATAATTTTAACATCCCTGGCCATGAGGTAAGCAATTCATATTTGGAATTTAAACGTTTAGGCAGATGAGTCGAACCTATAAAGTCTGTTCACACCAAAGTACGATAAATATAACTGCATAACAATAATCGTCCACACTGATGAACATCCCCCCCACCCCCCCAGAACAGAAGTGTCATTTTATCTGACGGTCTGAGGTTGGCAGGTATAGCCTATAGAGAGACAGCGGTATCCGAAATCGACCTGATAGCCTATGCCAACAGCAGCAGTCTTTTTTTTAAGTTTCCTTTTTTTCTTTTTTCTTTTCTGAAACCGCTGTCTTTGTTTTAAGTTTCCTTTTTTCTTTTCTGAAACCGCTCCATAGGTGGCGCTAAGGAGGAGCTTGGGGGTCCCTAAGAAGACCCCCAAGAATGTTAGCCTACAGTGAGCTATATAGGTACAGTACACGTTGTGTATTATTATGTTACAACATGCACGTATACGTGCGTAATTACGCACGTGTAAAATTCCGCTGTTACGGTAGTTGTACCATTCAGAGGAGGGGGGGCACCTTCATGCTGTCAGGAACCCCACAAATTATATGTAGCTTATTTGGCCGTGGACCCCAGAGAGGAGAGAGAGAGAGAGAGAGAGAGAGAGAGAGAGAGAGGGAGAGAGAAAGTGCATGGAATACTTCTGCAGACAAGTAACGTGCATTTACAGGTGGTCGCGGCTTGTTTTCATATAGACCTCGTTGCCACTAGCAGTGTTGCTTAATCTCTCGCAGAATCTTGCAACGCTGATCGCCCAGAACGGACGCTGAGCAGCTCGTCTGCAGAGGTGTAAAGTAACTAAGTACATTTACTCAAGTACTTTACTGAAATGTTGTCTTATACATTACTCTGTGTCACTGTGATTTGAACCGACGGCAGGCGTATATAGTAGCCAAGGCGAGAGTCTTCAGACTTTAAAAAAAAGAGTGGAAAAAAGAGGATTGTAATAGAAGGGTCGGCTTCTATTAGAAGGGAGGCTTTTAATTGCTTATTTCAAGGCGCTCCCGGTCATTAATAGAGGGCCGGTTTTTAATTGAATAGAGGTCACTATTAGAGGATTTACTCACAACGCCTCGCAGCGTGAGGCGTTGTGAGGTTGTAGATCGGCTATTTTTGAGAGCTATCGGTGTAGAGGGGGAAAAGACCAGGAGACCTGGTTCTGCCAGACTTCACATGACGTGTCAGCCTGTGTCTATGCCCATGAATGGCCGGGCTTCGCACGACGTGTGTCCCTTCTATGCCCATGTATGGACAGACTTTTTTGGGGGACAGAATTCTTTTGGACTGGGGCCGGAGGACAAAGTGACCATGCCCATGTATGGACGAAACAGGTACAAAGCCTCATATAAGCCCGACCCCTTGGGTCTGGCAAAAAGAGCAGACCACGTAAACAAAAGATAGATTAGATTAGATTAGATAAATAGATAGATAGATAGATAGATAGATTTAGGGATTTTAATTTCTTACATTATTATTTATTCACCTTGGGGGGGGGGGGGGGGGGCGTGTGGCGAGCGGGGTTGGGCATGTGTGTTTGTGTGTGTGTGTGTGTGTGTTACGGCTGCGGACTTTAGACAGACAGACAGACAGACAGACAGACAGACCCAGGCCGTCGGAACACACTCACTCACACCAAAAGTAGCCGATCTACAAGGTCACAACGCCTGCAGCGCGAGGTGTTGGAGCTTGTAGATCGGCTATTATGGCAAAGAGCTTGACAGATATATATATATATATATATATATGTAGATAGATAGATAGATAGATAGATTAGATAGATTAGATAGATAGATTTAGGGATTTTAATTTCTTACATTATTATTTATTCACCTTGGGGGGTGGGGCGTGTGGCGATCGGGGTTGGGCATGTGTGTTTGTGTGTGTGTGTGTGTGTGTTACGGCTGCGGACTTTAGACAGACAGACAGACAGACAGACAGACAGACCCAGGCCGTCGGAACACACTCACTCACACCAAAAGTAGCCGATCTACAAGCTCCAACGCTGGAGCTTGTAGATCGGCTATTATGGCAAAGCGCTTGACAGATATATATATATATATATATGTAGATAGATAGATAGATAGATAGATAGATAGATAGATAGATAGAAAGATTATGTTACGTGCGTAACTACGCGCGTGGAAATAAATTACAGAAAAAAAGGGGAAAAAAAGTGTCAATGCGCAAATTAAAACATTATTATGAGTGGCACCTTGGGCCGAGGGGGGGTCCGGGGCCGGGGGGGGTCCCGGTGGGTGGGGGGTGGCTGGGGGGGGGGGGGGGCACGCAGGTGGGGGGGGGAACAGCTGTGCCAGAAGACTGCAGATATGGTAGATTGATCGGAAATTGACTTGGTGCCATGAGAAAATAAGGAAATAAATCTTAATAAATTACAAAAAAAATCATGACTGATACCAAATTAAAATATAACCTTTAAAGATCATATAAACATTAAAATGATAAGAATTGAAGTAAAATTGACAAAGATCTGGCTTAATGAAATCTCAACTTCAATGTGCAAAAAAAAAAAAAAACTCTGCCACAGTCCACGGTCGGCGGGTCGGTAGGAGGTTGCTTAAAGGTCGGTACCGTCGGTACTGCGTCGGTACCGTCGACCCGGTCGCGACGCTTCCGTGGCAACGTCGGTGAAACCGTCGGTGCGTCGGTTAAAGGTCGGTTCTGTCGGTAGTCCGTCGACCCGGTCGCGACCGGTACCGACCCGGCCGCCGGGTCGGTACCGGTCGCGACGCTGTCGCGGCAGCGTCGGGTCGGTTTGGGATCTCGCTGTCTCTCAATTGCCTTATGCAGCCTTAATACTACCTTATTGCTGACTCCATGCTGCTTCATGCAGCCATATTACTGCCTTATTACTGACTCCATAATGCCTTATGCAGCCTTTTTACTGCCTTATTACTGACCCCCTATACTGCCTTAAGCAGCCTTATTACTGACTCCCTACTGCCTTATGCAGCCTTATTACTCCCTTATTACACCTGTTGCAGCCCCGGTGGCCCCTGCAGTAACTTCTTCGTCTCTTCTGGGCAGCCAATCACGGTCCTGCAGTCACTGCTTGTGGTCCTTAACTCCCTGCTGGATTTACTGTTTCACTACCAGTTAAATCTTTCCCTCAACTCCCGGACCCGCCCCCGTCAGCAGCGGCAAATCTCGGTCCTGTATTTATTGTTTCACTCAAATTCACTGACCTGTTAAATCTTTCCCTCAACTCCCAGACTCCATTCCTAGACAAGGAAGAAGGAGGAGCATGGTAGGAGAAACAGCACAGAAAGCATTAAATAAAGATTGATTTGATTGATTTGATTGATTTGATTGATTTGATTGATTTGATTGATTTGATTGATTTGATTGATTTGTACACTTTGTCAGCTTGTTCTTTTGTCATTCCATGGTACATCATGATCTAGTAATTGTATTCGTTTTTTTTACATAACCTGCAGTCCATTTGGAAATTAGTTGGCTGTTCATTGCAAGAGGAAGTTACAATCTTTTCTATTTTGATTATCTTACTGCCTTCAAAGTACCCAGGCTGTGCTCCAGTATTTTATTTATTGTGGGTAATGTATTTGAGAACAGCAAAACCGATCATGTATGAGTTTATAGCCCTGAAACATGACTGTCATATCGTGACCGACCGTCATGGATGAGCTCAACTTGGTATTTAAACTTTCTCCCTTTTTGGTCCGTACATCTACATGAACGTTCATATTCCAAATATAAAGTGCTTACCCCATGGCTACGGATTTTACAACTATGTACGTTTCCTCAGAAGTACCCGAATATTTTTAATTGTTAAATAAAAAGCATTTTAATCCGATTGGTGGCCATTTTCCCCTTATTTTCTTCATATGCTTTCAACTACGTGACCCTATCGGCTGGGAGGTGTATTGCACTCTGGTGCATTATAACTCTATGAGAAAATGGCCACCGATCGGATATTTTAATCCGATCGGTGGCTTTTTATTGAATAATACGGAAAATACGGGTACTTATTGAGGGCCCGTACATAATTGTAACATGTGTGGCCATGAGTTAAGCACTTTATTTTTGAAATTTCAACGTGTATATAGATGTATGGAGCAAAAAGGGAGAAAGTGCAAACACCAGGTTGAAGTTCATCCATGACCGACAGACGACCGTCATATGATCCATGACTGGCGTTTGTTTTCCAAGTATTTGCAATTTTCAGTACTTTTACTTCTACTCCACTAAATCTGATCTCAGAGGCAAATATTATACTTGTACTCCACTACAATTATTTGAAAACTTAAGTTAAGTTGTAGATTTGGATTATTATTTAATACAGAACATACATTAACCACTTCAGCCCTATATACATATTGTCAGCCATTTGAAAATAGCAAATCTATAAGCTCTCAATGATGTAGGTAGACTATCACTACATAACTAAAAGAGTTTATGAGTTAGGGTATCAACAATATATTAGGGTGACATGCTATGGTTTAAAACTGTTCTAAACCATAGCCATATGTTAACCTAGAACAGGGGTCTTCATAAGGGGGTCCTCATAGTTACTACAGTACAGGGGGTCCGCCAAATCTATTTGAGATTTTCTCTCTTTTTTCCATTTTTTTCCCCACTATAACCAGCATCTGGGGGTACATTCACTGAAAATAGCCGATCTACAAGCTGACAACGCCTCATGCTGCGATCTGCTGTTTGTGGTAGGCTAAGTAAGACCGCATGGCTCATTTGCATATCCTCGTGAATTTTAAGTAGCCATGCGGTCTTCATTTACTTGTAATAGAGTATTTCTGTATTGCGGTATTGATACTTTTACTTAAGTAAAAAGTTTGAGTACTTTTTCCACCACTGATTACTAGCAATAACTTGGATAACAATGACACATTGCAAAATGTCGGCTATTTATTACAGTTACATTATTAGGTTAAGGGAAACAAGAGTTCGTCATAGTGTCAACATTATATTAAGCGAAATATAATGTAGGCTATACCTATAGAGTCACTTAGACAGGAAAGA
>NC_137608.1:22627248-22629748 GCF_963280865.1 Gymnoscopelus braueri | reverse complement strand
CATTTGTGGTGCCCCCAATGGGCAGAAGTGAAAGCACTTTCGGACATGCGCTCTATAGAGACCCCTGAACATGGTCCTTTGGTGAATACTTTTTCTCCCTTAATAGTGACTCCCTATAGACCATATGCAGCCTTATTACTGACTCCCAATTGCCTTATGCAGCCTTAATACTACCTTATTGCTGACTCCATGCTGCTTCATGCAGCCATATTACTGCCTTATTACTGACTCCATAATGCCTTATGCAGCCTTTTTACTGCCTTATTACTGACCCCCTATACTGCCTTATGCAGCCTTATTACTCCCTTATTACACCTGTTGCAGCCCCGGTGGCCCAATGGATAAGGCACTGGCCTCCTAAGCCAGGGATTGTGGGTTCGAGTCCCACCTGGGGTGATTGATAGCAGAGTGGCGCAGCGGAAGCGTGCTGGGCCCATAACCCAGAGGTCGATGGATCGAAACCATCCTCTGCTAACACAGTTTTAAACTAGAAAAGTACGCTCCCCGCCCAGGCCGGGCTGTCCACCCAGTGATGTGTCAGTCGTGGGGTGCAGCCATCAAGACTAGAGGAAGCTGTGGCGGAAACTGTTTGCATTTGTGGTGCCTCCAATGGGCTGACTTGAAAGTAGTTTTGGACGTGCGCTCTATAGAGACCCTTGAACATGGTCCTTTGGTTAGTTTATTCTGCTCCCTTAATACTGACTCCCTACAAGACCTTATGCAGCCTTATTACTGACTCCCTACTGGCTTATGCAGTCTCAATACTAACTTATTGCTGACCAGGGATGCATTGGTCTTGGGACGCGGTAACACGCCGTACAACCCCTTTTTTGAGCAGGAGCACGCACATGCATTGATTTAAAACAACCCTTAATTCACACCTCAACAAAGTTTACAAAGGCTCCCGACTGCCAGGTGTCACACCAGCATAAATTAACATAGGAATGAGCCTAGATAGATATCAATTGTCCATCGTTTGACCTGTAGTGTAGGTGTTAAGCGACGTGCGCGTGACGTCATTAAAATAGAGTCCCACCACTAACAAAATCACCAACACAACACTGTTGCTGACTCCATACTGCTTCATGCAGCCATATTACTGTGTTATTATTACTGCCTCCATACTGCCTTATGCAGCCTTATTACTGACTTCCTACTGCCTTACTTAGATACTTTCCACCACCGCCTCTTTCTCTCTCTCTCTTTCACTGACACCTCTGCTTTAGTGGTTTGTCCACTTATGACTGAATGATCTCATTGTAGGAATGAACAAATGAGCAGTAAAATACAGGCTGTGATGACCCCTTTCGGAGCCCCGGTGGCCTAATGGATAAGGCACTGGCCTCCTAAGCCAGGGATTATGGGTTCGAGTCCCATCTGGGGTGATTGATAGCAGAGTGGCGCAGCGGAAGCGTGCTGGGCCCATAACCCAGAGGTCGATGGATCGAAACCATCCTCTGCTAACACAGTTTTAAACTAGAAAAGTGTGCTCCTCAGAGAACAGATCTCTGCCAGGCTGTCTAGTCTACCTAGTGATGTGTCAGTCCTGAGGAGCAGCCATCAATCAGCACACGAGGAAGCTGTGGGGGAAACTCAATGCATTTGTGGTGCCCCCAATGGGCAGAAGTGAAAGCACTTTCGGACATGCGCTCTATAGAGACCCCTGAACATGGTCCTTTGGTGAATACCTTTTCTCCCTTAATAGTGACTCCCTATAGACCGTATGCAGCCTTATTACTGACTCCCAATTGCCTTATGCAGCCTTAATACTACCTTATTGCTGACTCCATGCTGCTTCATGCAGCCATATTACTGCCTTATTACTGACTCCATAATGCCTTATGCAGCCATTTACTGCCTTATTACTGACCCCCTATACTGCCTTAAGCAGCCTTATTACTGACTCCCTACTGCCTTATGCAGCCTTATTACTCCCTTATTACACCTGTTGCAGCCCCGGTGGCCCAATGGATAAGGCACTGGCCTCCTAAGCCAGGGATTGTGGGTTCGAGTCCCACCTGGGGTGATTGATAGCAGAGTGGCGCAGCGGAAGCGTGCTGGGCCCATAACCCAGAGGTCGATGGATCGAAACCATCCTCTGCTAACACAGTTTTAAACTAGAAAAGTACGCTCCTCGCCCAGGCCGGGCTGTCCACCCAGTGATGTGTCAGTCGTGGGGTGCAGCCATCAAGACTAGAGGAAGCTGTGGCGGAAACTGTTTGCATTTGTGGTGCCTCCAATGGGCTGACTTGAAAGTAGTTTTGGACGTGCGCTCTATAGAGACCCTTGAACATGGTCCTTTGGTTAGTTTATTCTGCTCCCTTAATACTGACTCCCTACAAGACCTTATGCAGCCTTATTACTGACTCCCTACTGGCTTATGCAGTCTCAATACTAACTTATTGCTGACCAGGGATGCATTGGTCTTGGGACGCGGTAACACGCCGTACAACCCCTTTTTTGAGCAGGAGCACGCACATGCATTGATTTAAAACAACCC
>NC_137608.1:22592248-22607248 GCF_963280865.1 Gymnoscopelus braueri | reverse complement strand
CCCATCTGGGGTGATTGATAGCAGAGTGGCGCAGCGGAAGCGTGCTGGGCCCATAACCCAGAGGTCGATGGATCGAAACCATCCTCTGCTAACACAGTTTTAAACTAGAAAAGTGTGCTCCTCAGAGAACAGATCTCTGCCAGGCTGTCTACCTAGTGATGTGTCAGTCCTGAGGAGCAGCACACGAGGAAGCTGTGGGGGAAACTCATTGCATTTGTGGTGCCCCCAATGGGCAGAAGTGAAAGCACTTTCGGACATGAGCTCTATAGAGACCCCTGAACATGGTCCTTTGGTGAATACTTTTTCTCCCTTAATAGTGACTCCCTATAGACCGTATGCAGCCTTATTACTGACTCCCAATTGCCTTATGCAGCCTTAATACTACCTTATTGCTGACTCCATGCTGCTTCATGCAGCCATATTACTGCCTTATTACTGACTCCATAATGCCTTATGCAGCCTTTTTACTGCCTTATTACTGACCCCCTATACTGCCTTAAGCAGCCTTATTACTGACTCCCTACTGCCTTATGCAGCCTTATTACTCCCTTATTACACCTGTTGCAGCCCCGGTGGCCCAATGGATAAGGCACTGGCCTCCTAAGCCAGGGATTGTGGGTTCGAGTCCCACCTGGGGTGATTGATAGCAGAGTGGCGCAGCGGAAGCGTGCTGGGCCCATAACCCAGAGGTCGATGGATCGAAACCATCCTCTGCTAACACAGTTTTAAACTAGAAAAGTACGCTCCTCACTCCTCGCCCAGGCCGGGCTGTCCACCCAGTGATGTGTCAGTCGTGGGGTGCAGCCATCAAGACTAGAGGAAGCTGTGGCGGAAACTGTTTGCATTTGTGGTGCCTCCAATGGGCTGACTTGAAAGTAGTTTTGGACGTGCGCTCTATAGAGACCCTTGAACATGGTCCTTTGGTTAGTTTATTCTGCTCCCTTAATACTGACTCCCTACAAGACCTTATGCAGCCTTATTACTGACTCCCTACTGGCTTATGCAGTCTCAATACTAACTTATTGCTGACCAGGGATGCATTGGTCTTGGGACGCGGTAACCGCCGTACAACCCCTTTTTTGAGCAGGAGCACGCACATGCATTGATTTAAAACAACCCTTAATTCACACCTCAACAAAGTTTACAAAGGCTCCCGACTGCCGGGTGTCACACCAGCATAAATTAACATAGGAATGAGCCTAGGTAGATATCAATTGTCCATCGTTTGACCTGTAGTGTAGGTGTTAAGCGACGTGCGCGTGACGTCATTAAAATAGAGTCCCACCACTAACAAAATCACCAACACAACACTGTTGCTGACTCCATACTGCTTCATGCAGCCATATTACTGTGTTATTATTACTGCCTCCATACTGCCTTATGCAGCCTTATTACTGACTTCCTACTGCCTTACTTAGATACTTTCCACCACCGCCTCTTTCTCTCTCTCTCTTTCACTGACACCTCTGCTTTAGTGGTTTGTCCACTTATGACTGAATGATCTCATTGTAGGAATGAACAAATGAGCAGTAAAATACAGGCTGTGGTGACCCCTTTCGGAGCCCCGGTGGCCTAATGGATAAGGCACTGGCCTCCTAAGCCAGGGATTATAGGTTCGAGTCCCATCTGGGGTGATTGATAGCAGAGTGGCGCAGCGGAAGGGTGCTGGGCCCATAACCCAGAGGTCGATGGATCGAAACCATCCTCTGCTAACACAGTTTTAAACTAGAAAAGTGTGCTCCTCAGAGAACAGATCTCTGCCAGGCTGTCTAGTCTACCTAGTGATGCCGTAGCAGACGGGGGGGACTCGTCCCAGCGGCCTCGCGTGGGCCGCGAACCGGTATTTGGGCCACGAGGCCACGGGGAAAAAGAGGAGGAAAAAAAGCCTCAAATGAGGCCGGCACTAACCTAACCCTAATCCTAACCCTATAACCGAAATAAATAAACCAAAAACTGGGGGAAAAACGGACCCAATCCGCCCAGAACCGCTGAACGCGCGCGTGCATGAGGCACGTGGGCCGGTACAAATATGTCCCCCCCAACTGGGAATGGCCTCCGACGGCTCTGTGTGTCAGTCCTGAGGAGCAGCCATCAGCACACGAGGAAGCTGTGGGGGAAACTCATTGCATTTGTGGTGCCCCCAATGGGCAGAAGTGAAAGCACTTTCGGACATGCGCTCTATAGAGACCCCTGAACATGGTCCTTTGGTGAATACTTTTTCTCCCTTAATAGTGACTCCCTATAGACCGTATGCAGCCTTATTACTGACTCCCAATTGCCTTATGCAGCCTTAATACTACCTTATTGCCGACTCCATGCTGCTTCATGCAGCCATATTACTGCCTTATTACTGACTCCATAATGCCTTATGCAGCCTTTTTACTGCCTTATTACTGACTCCCTACTGCCTTATATAGCCTTATTGCCAGACCCAAGGGGTCGGCCTACATGAGGCTTTGACCCATTTCGTCCATACATGGGCATAAAAGTATGTCCATCTTGTCCCTTTTTTGACCATATATAGACACATTCTGGTTACACCTGTTGCAGCCCCGGTGGCCCAATGGATAAGGCACTGGCCTCCTAAGCCAGGGATTGTGGGTTCGAGTCCCATCTGGGGTGATTGATAGCAGAGTGGCGCAGCGGAAGCGTGCTGGGCCCATAACCCAGAGGTCAATGGATCGAAACCATCCTCTGCTAACACAGTTTTAAACTAGAAAAGTGTGCTCCTCAGAGAACAGATCTCTGCCAGGCCAGGCTGTCTAGTCTACCTAGTGATGTGTCAGTCCTGAGGAGCAGCCATCAATCAGCACACGAGGAACCTGTGGGGGAAACTCATTGCATTTGTGGTGCCCCCAATGGGCAGAAGTGAAAGCACTTTCGGACATGCGCTCTATAGAGACCCCTGAACATGGTCCTTTGGTGAATACTTTTTCTCCCTTAATAGTGACTCCCTATAGACCGTATGCAGCCTTATTACTGACTCCCAATTGCCTTATGCAGCCTTAATACTACCTTATTGCTGACTCCATGCTGCTTCATGCAGCCATATTACTGCCTTATTACTGACTCCATAATGCCTTATGCAGCCTTTTTACTGCCTTATTACTGACCCCCTATACTGCCTTAAGCAGCCTTATTACTGACTCCCTACTGCCTTATGCATCCTTATTACTCCCATATTACACCTGTTGCAGCCCCGGTGGCCCAATGGATAAAGCACTGGCCTCCTAAGCCAGGGATTGTGAGTTCGACTCCCACCTGGGGTGATTGATAGCAGAGTGGCGCAGCGGAAGTGTGCTGGGCCCATATCCCAGAGGTCGATGGATCAAAACCATCCTCTGCTAACACCGTTTTAAACTAGAAAAGTACGCCCATATTTTTAACGACGTGGATTGAATATTTTTCTCCCAGACAGACAGGTTCCTAGTTATATCCAGTTATATATTAGTATTTTTCTGCCTGTAAACCAAATGAATCATTGCCAACATGTGAGGTGTGAGTGGGATTGAAATGTTATTCGATATTTAAAATACCATTGTATAAATATGTTTGTATATGACTTACTTTTTTATCAAAACACACAGTAGTGTCGCAAGTGTCACAACAAGATGCGATTCCCTTGAGCCCACTCAATTATTGGAACTGATTATGGTAGCCTGTGCTGTCATAGACCCCGATAGGACTTATATCTCAGTGGAACCCCACTGAGCTACACTTTGTAAAAGTCCTCAGTCTTATTTAACTCAAAGCCATTACACTTCCCATCGGGGAGAGAGTTCAGCATCTCCTCTGCAAGCCTATTTTTCATGGTACATTGTAAAATACAAATCCTCAGTCTTAATTTAACTCTGAATGTGGCCCCTTATCCCAGAAGATAGAGGCCCAGACAATAGAAATCATATCAACAGTAAATCATTTAGCTGGGGCTTCCCTGGAACCACCTCACGGACAACTCATTTTGTGAAGCAATGGTTTAACTGCTGCTTGTAGGTATGGATATGTTATGTGTTAAAAGAAATTTGCGAAGACGTTTTATCTAAAATTGTGCTCAGCCAAAATCAAACTAGTGTACAGGTAAGTTACCAGTATAAATGTCTGTATTGTAAATTTCTCAATACTGTAAAATGCCTTGAGCTACATTCTGTGTATGAAAGGTGCAAAACAAATTAAGCTTGTTAATTAGTTATGTTATTATATTATTTTATACACCACATTGCTCTCTACAGAGGACGGCACCTTTCTTTTTTCCTGATGACCTCTTCTTGTTCTTGGCTGCAGACTCAGAGGTCCTTGGCACCTTCTTTTTCTTCTCCTCCAACCTCTCCTGCTGCATCTGGCCCTGGTTCTCCTCTCTCGCCTCCCACTCAGCCTCCACTGACACCTACATTACACGCACGCACGCACGCACGCACGCACATAGAGACACGCATGTAAGCAGTTTTCAGTAAACAGGACATTAAAAATCTAAAACTGTATATGGATGCTACATTACATCATTTTAACATGTTTAAAGGGCAAGACCACTTTAGTAGAGGTTTGGGTTGTGTAGTTAGTTACCTTGCCATGATGTAACTCCAAAGGTGGGCAAGAAATACAAAATAATTGCTCCATTGATTAGAAATTGATAATTCAAAATATGCTCCACATTGACTTACATTGTACGGTAAAACTGCTCTCAAAGTCACTCTTTTAGCACAAAAACGAACGCAAACAAAGTTGATTCAGACAATATAGAACATCACCAAACCCAGTACTGTTTTTTTTTTTAAATAAAATTTTCAACTTCCTGTTGATTTTGCCATTTTTAATAAGTAGAAAACCCGGACTGGATCGGCGGATCCGGATCCAGATCTTCAAATAGTAAAATCAACAGGAAGTTGACATTTTTATTAAAAAAACAAACAGTACTGGGTTTGGTGATGCTCTATATTGTCTGAATCAGCTATGTTTGGGTTCATTTATGTGCTAAAAGAGTGACTTTGAGAGCTGTTTTACCGTACAATGTAAGTCAATGAGGAGCATATTTTGAATTATCAATTTCTAATCAATGGAACAATTATTTTTGATTTCTTTCCCACCTTTGGAGTTACATTATGGCAAGGTAACTACACAACCCAAACCTCTACTAAAGTGGTCTTACCCTTTAACATTCAATTATAATAGATATATCAATCACACACACACACACACACACACACACACACACACACACACACACACACACACACACACACACACACACACACACACACACACACACACACACACACACACACACACACACACACACACACACACACACACATATTACCAAGTTAGTGATGGCTGTGAGCGCTGCCTGGTAGATGTTGGAGATCAGTTTCTCCTCAGGTGGCTGCAGGAGAAAAGTATGAAGGAACACGGTCAAATAAACATTAAGCATTTTCAACCTGGCATCCCTATGATAATAATAATAATTATTATTTAACAAAATAGCAAACATAGAAGATCTACAAGCCATAATATATGATTGTGATTATCTTTAGCAGTTCTAAAAATGTCACACATTTTCGAAACTTAGAAACTTAGAAAACAGCAGCTCTGATTTTTATCCAGTTATTCACTCGCAAATGACCAAAACAAAAAAGAATCCTGCCTATTTACTGAAAGATGACATATTGGAAAAACTGGGGCATTGTCATTTTATCAGAAGGAGCATTTTATTTGATACAAATCAATGACACAAATAAAATATATTTAAAAAAAGAATTGGGGGATAAAAGATAGAGAAGGAGAAACACCAGAGGGAGAAAGACAAGAAAACCCAAACCAACCCAAGTTGGAACTGACCATGTCAACGACCTCTGGCTGCTGCAAGCCTTTCTGCTTGGTGTTGACTTCAGGAGAAGGAGGACGTCTGGGGATGAGGGGAACGCTGGAGGAGACACATTAACAAAGATAAGACAGGCATTATCACCGGACTTGAATAAAAATGAAAATGATGAGTGACCATTGTCTCTTACACTTTAGTTTTCCTCTTGTTCTCCTCAACGTCTCTTTGATCAGAGGCACTGTTGGTAACTCGCTCTGTGCTGGAGGGAAGAGGTTCATTTGACAGATAAATAATCATCACCAGTGAAAACACAGCGTTGTTGATTACAATACATATAGTGCACAAATGCATCATCTCATCTCAGGAATATGTCACAGTACATCACAGGAATTATTAGCTCTAAAAACTTTGCCAATGTATTGCAATTACAATTTAGGCCTTTAGCAGACGCTCATACTGTATAGAGCGACTTACAAAGAGCAATTTACAATTTAGGCATTTAGTAGACACTCTTAATCCAGAGTGACTTACAGTAAGCAAGGTAAACAAGAGTTTGAGAAAAGCGAAACTTTCATTGTCCTCAACCGGATTTGGCTGTTGTAAATGTAATCCATTAAACAAACAAACAGTTTAATCCATGCCCTCTCTTGCTCTGGAAAAAAAAGGAGAAAAAAACACATTTGCCCTCCAACCCAGGTGCAGTCTCACATAGCCTACTACCTGAGTGAGGTGTGCCCCAAAACAATAAACAAACAGATACATTAACCAAATGAAGTACTACTACTACTAATAATAATAATCAAATAGTGAAATGGCTTCTACAATGTGAGACTACAGATAGGTTAACATCAGTGTGTTCCTTTACCTCTCTTCCTGTGGTGTCTCCTGAGTGTCTGTGATGTCCAGCAGGGGGAGGCAGCTGAATTCTGAGGGTACTTCAGTCAGCGCCTGTCTGTACATGGCCAGATAGTAGTCCCTGAGAATGCCCAGTGTGTCCTGGAAGCGGTCCACCTCCGTCTGTACACAAGAGTCCCAAGACATTATGAGATAGATGGATACATGTACTGTACCATGCAAATGACTGACATACAGACAGACAGACAACCTGCATGAGTGAGGAGTAGTGATTGATGAGAATGGCAGTGTGGTCGTCCAACCAGCCGTCTCCCCTGAGAGCATCCTTCTCCTGGTCTGTCTGCTCCCGACGCTTGTCACAGATGTCCCATAGGCGCTCAACCAGGTCCTACACACACACACACACACACACACACACACATTTTCTAGTATTCTCCTGCTACGTTGAGTTGTTTCCTCATCCAGAATGCCTGGCCCTATGTGGGCTTGCCCCGTGAGAGGTTTAATTTGAATGCAGTGGATGCTAATCATTTTTGTTAACTGAGCTAAATAAAAACTAATAAAAACTAGCAAACCTGCTCTAAAAACTAATTAAAACTAACTGAATTAGAAAAATATATATAAAAACTAAACTATAATGAAAAATCCAAAACTAGTATAATCTTGCCTGACAGCCATATCAACCTGTCATGTAGGGTTTAAGGACGGTGGGTCAACGCCCTCTTATATGTAATTTTATGAAGGGAGCATGTCGCCTTTGCCCAGTGTCTAATTTGCATTACAACCCAGATGAGATCCCAGTTACCATTTGAGCCTCTGGATCAAGTGGATATGAAAGTATTTATGACAGTCTGGCACTCTTTTTGGTGAAGCGTGTCAGTGACATTCATGCCCTCTCTGTCTACTCGGAGTGTACTCAGTTCTCCCGAGACAATTCTAAAGTAGTAATTAAGCCTAACCCAGCTTTTATCCCTAAGAACCACTCGATGGGGTGTGTTCTGTGGAATTGAGGCTTTTAACCCTCCACTCCACTCGCATTAGTTCCCCTACCAGCTAAGCTACTGGCACAAATCTATTAGCATTGGGTATTGACAAAGCCTGGAAATAACACAAAATCGGGTATAAAACTAGTATCATGATATGGTAAACAAATGCATGAATATGGTTCAGTATGAAATAAATAAATGTAATTCTATTCTATTCTTTATTCTTAAGCCCAGCCTGTTCAACTTCATTGTGTCTAGACTTTTGTGTTCTCTGCTGTTTGTATGTTTGCAAATAAAATTAAATAAATTGTGGTTATATTTTTCAGGCTTTTCTGCCCTTATTGATAGTACAGTGGAGAGAGAGAGAGTAGGGGAGTGACATGCAGCAAATGTTCCACCTGGTCCGGAAGTCGAACTGGGAACTCAATGTCAGGCATCAGACTCAGAGCTTACTGCACTGTATATGGTACTCCCCAATTGTAAGTGATTCTTTTTTTTTTAAAGATATTTTTTGGGGCTTTTATTTGGACAGGACAGTAGGCTGACAGGAAATGGGGAGAGAGAGATGGGGGGGAGACATACAGCAAAGGTCGTCGGGAACAGGAGTCGAACCCGCGACACGCTGTCATGCTGGATTACCAGCTTACAGTATGAGGTATGCGCCTGGACCGCTAGGCCAGCGGACGCCCCTGTAAGTGATTCTTACGTCTAGTCTCTGATGCAGCTCTGCCCTGGCGTCATGGTCGTCTCTCATGTCATCAGGGACACTGTTGTAGTCCTTCTGCCAGTGAGACACAAACTCCTGCTTCAGGTCAGGACGCCCAAGGTAATGTTTATATTCCTCTCTACGGAGACAATGTTTCACATAGAATCAATAATTTGAATGACACAACAATGTCCACTCAGGCCAAGTAGACTTACATGAATCCCTCCACTATTCCAAAGCCATTTATTTCCAGTTTTTTATCTAGTTAAAAGGCGTTCAGGAAGCAGAAAACTGTAGCTAGTGGACGCAATGGAATCAATGTCACGCTGTAGACATACTAGGCTATAACCCAACCTGATGTTGAACAGGTGGTGGATGATAAGGATGTGCTCGGAGCGCAGTTTGTGCATGACGGCCTTGATGTTGCTCACGTATGACTCACACACTGTGTCCCAGCAAGGACACAGGTACTCTGCCATCTCCTGAAGACAGGCGGGGAGGAGAAACAGGGGGAAGGAGGGAGGGGAGGAGAGAGGAGAAAAGATGAGGCAAGAAAAAGACGAGAGGTGGTGGTGAGGTGATGATGAAAGGAGAAAGGAGAAATTGTTAATTTAACTCTGAGAGTGTACAATTTGTATACTCTCAGAAGTACAAATGACACAACATATAGGTCCAATAGGGACAGCTTCTAATTCAGGCATAATTGTGACCAACAAACAGAGTAAAAAAGTCACAACACACACGCGCGCACGTGTGCACACACACACACACACACACACACACACACACACACACACACACACACACACACACACTCACACTCACACTCACACACACACACACACACACACACACACACACACACACACACACACACACACTAAATGGGTTAGAGGGCCTCCTGGTGGTCACTTGCTCGTAGCATGCCTAAACCACTCGATCTACTGTAGTTGGAAGGCTCCCGTACAGTAATCATCTCAAGCTCATGAACATAAAGTATAGTTTCAGTCTACCGGAGGCAGGGGCTCATCCACGTAGACCCAGTTAGCCGAGCCTGGGCGGGGAGGGCCACATTCAGGTGGGCTTCTGGGAGCTTCCTGAGAGTCAGAGCAGATAGATGTCCTCTTGGAACCTAGTTAACAAGAGGGGAGAAAGACTGATTACATGACATCTCTCTTGAAGAGTCTAAAATTGAAAGAGAGAGCGATGAATTTTAAACGTGCCAACATTTCTCTTATGGTAAAAGTAAAGTGTTTTGGAATTAAAATGATTATAGAACGATTATAATACATGATTATAACAATATACTGATAGAAATTCATATCTAGACAAAATAAATATAGTGATATACTGTATACCCAACTTTAATGTAGAATCATGTAGCGTAGTGTGATGCAGCACATGAGTGATAATGATCTCACCTCTGGGTGAATGTGTACTGGAATTTAAGCCAGACTTGATAATGAGGGCTGGATCCTGCAGGAGGCTGGAAGATGATTCTGTGAGCCCCACAAATGAAGCTGGATCTGAGAGAAGAGAACAGATCAGAACGGATCAGAACGGATCAGAACAGAACAGAACAGAACAGAACAGAACAGAACAGAACAGAACAGAACAGAACAGAACAGAACAGAACAGAACAGAACAGAACAGAAATGTCTGTATTGCAGAGCTCTGATAAGATACTTTCATTAAAAAATGTATCAAGAATTCTGCATCCTTAATAATTTTTAACAAGGCACTGCTGCAGACAGCAAGTTTTACAAACAAAAATATACTGTATGTATGTATGTAGGTACAGTATATGTGTCTGTCTGTCTATCTACATTATTCGTGTATGTATGTGTACCTATGATAAGTTTCTGTGTTTGTTTCATGGTCTCCTGCAGAACAGACTCCATCCTTCTGTAAAGCTCCACCTCATCCACGTCTGCCTCCAGACGGACCAGAACTCTCTGCTTTCTGCCGAACCACTTCTCCAGTTTGGACCAGGTGTCCTGGAATGAAGTGATCCTACGCAAACAAAAGGGAACCAGAGAACAGAAAAGGCCAGGCATGCCGGACGAGAAGAGAGAGAAGCCATTATGTTGTTTTGGTTGGTGATTGATTGCAAATAGTACCTTTGCCTCTAATTTCACCTATTGGTAGCCTATACACTATGCGCACCTGAGTAGTCCTGGAGCAGAAGGTCAGGTCGGATGTTAAGTCATCTTTATACTGTCTTTTATATTACATTGTTACCCTTTTTGTTAATATTGTTACTAATTCTATGTATTTACCGGTATCTATGTTTCATCTTTACTGTGGTGCTGGTATGACAACTGAATTTCCCTTAGGATTAAAGTCTATACTTATTACAACACTGAGGACCTTATCTCCCCCTCCATGAATTACCTGTGTTGTACTTGTCCTTTCTCCAGACCCTCATCACAGGGAGGGACATTGGAAGCAGCAATATCAGTGTGTGTACTGGCATCAGAAGCAGCCGTCGTAGTAACAGGACCAGAAGAGTCAGTCACAGGGGTGGTGGCAGTGACAGTCACAGCATTCCGGTTTGAGTCTGGAGGAGATCCTTCCACTGGGTCCTGCCCGCCACGTGGCACACTCTCCTCAACACCTTCACAGATATACAAAAGAATAAACTTCAGTCAATACAACTCTGCCACTGTTACTACGGCAGAAGAGTGCCAGAAGTAACAGTCATAAAAGACAACACTTTCATATCCACTTTCTTTTAGGTACTCTGAGGGAGCACATTATATGTCCCCTATCAATATGGGATTCGAATCCCCCCATAGTACATAAAAGATGATCCAAAACAATAGGTGGTAGCTTGGGTGGTGGAGGGTGGAGCAGCAGTAAACAGCAAGCAAGGAATGAGCAATTCAAACTTCAACCTTTAAATAAAGTTCTGTATTATGAAGTGAGTATGTGACTGGTTGAGAATAGAAGTATGGAGCTGAGACCGACTACTGGTCGGCCAGTAGTCCTGACTGAACGTGCTCTGCGCATGTACCATGCGCGACGCTCATAAATGTACACAAACACATACAAAAACACACATACACATTGGCATGCCCACATGCATAAAGAATATGGACTTTGTAAGCAAAGACAGAATTGATCATGTTTTGTGAGGGCACATTTTACTCTCTACTTGGCCTCTAAGATATTTTACCAGTGTGTTTGGCAGCACGGTGGAGGACACAGGTATCAGAAACCTCCAAAAGCAGAGCCAGGTCCAGCGCTGGGGATGGGGGTGGGGGCTCTTTATGTTCACCAGGTACGATGGCCAGGTTGGTCCTGCCTCTTCTCTTCTTTGCAGCTCCATCCTCAACGTCTGCCGACCCGCCCAGGGCACTCTCCAGCAGGCGGGCCTGGTTGATATCCACTGGGAACCCGTCCAAAATCCAGCCTGAATGAGATGGGACCTGCCTGATAGACAGAGAACAGATATTTTAGTCAGCCAAATGTAGCTTATCATTGAACACAGGGTTCAATTATATGGACAAATAAAATAGCAGGGAGACGATTATTTACCATGTTGTTGAAATGTTTAATTAAATTAATGAATCAATATTTGTTATTTATTAAGAATATTTCTGCTACTGTATCTCAAATACATTACACAGTAGTAATGTGCTGTAATATAAGAGTACAGTCTGCAATATTATACAAGGTTGTGTGACGCTACTGGGAAACAACAATAGCTGGGATCTGACAGGACCAGTCTGGTACAGAACCTTCTTAGTGGGGGAACTGAGAAACAATGCAGCAGAATACAAAAGCAAGGTAATTTGAGCAGGGACTGCAGCTATCATATTCTGCCATGACCAGGACCTGGGTAAGACATTTCATTCTGTACCTGTATGGAATGACAATAAATAAAACTCCTTGAACTCCTATATTCTATACAATAGTTAAACTGGGGTTTATGGAGAAGATAAACGTTGAAAGCCTTTACAAGTGGGGGTATAGCTCAGCGGTAGAGCATTTGAGTGCCGATCAAGAGGCACCTAGTTCAACTCTGGGTGCCCCTGAAATACAATGTGCTAATCCTGGTGTTTAGCTCTAGTCTGCATTGAATCCTACTCAATAATCAAAATTGACTTAGTAAAAATTACATATTTTGTAATAATTTGAGGACATTTAGTACCAGTGGGGGTATAGCTCTGTACTCCTAAAGCATCAAGAGGCCCCCTGTACAACTCTGTGTAACCCTTGACCAACAATTTAGTGATATTTAACTCAAGTCTGGAGTCTCTGTCTAAAGAGAGGAGATGCAGTCTAGCCTGTAATCTGTGTTCAGATAATATAATAGGCAATAGTAAAGAAATAGAGCACAATAGCTCATCTATTGAGTAATACTCACGATCATGCTGAATATATTATTGGGAAGGGAAAAAAATATTGTACTCTTTTATACCCTTACACAAGATGTAACAATAAAGAAACCTTGAACCTTGAATTATGTATGACAGGTTATGATGCTCACTTGATGGCTTCCACCATGACGTCCACTAGTATCTCATCAGGGATGGCTTTGCCGTCCCTCAGGACCTTGTCTATAGCTTCTCCACGCAAGGCCCGCAAAGACAGCTAGGAGGGACAGACCCATGGATTTTCAGGTTAGGTTGAGTTAGGTCAAATTAGGTCAGATTAGCCACTTGAATCCTTGCATCCCTATTCTAGGGAGAACATTCGCCGAAAACAACAGATCTAAGTTCACTACGTGTCGCAACATGATGCACTGTTTGCTTGTAGCTTGGCGCCTGGTTACATGCATTATTTTAATGTACGTTGGGTAAAGTCATACTGGATAACATTAGGTTAGGTTATTTAAGGTAGACTATGTTAGGTTGAGTTGGGTTACATTAGGCTACATTTAGTTATATTAGGTTATGTTAGATTACATTATGTTAGGTTACATTATGTTAGGTTAACAAGCATGAACAATAACACAATACTAGGCCAGAACACAATATAAGTGAAAAATGTACACAGATAACAACAACAACAACAAGAACAAAATAAATACAAATGCAAGACATTCAGTCAAATAAGGCATGTCATTGGTTCCAGGTTTCAGCAACATCCAGTCATAAACATATCATTTCTAAATAACCTCTGTAACTGTGACTTATTTAACTATTTGATTTGAAGTATTATGCTAAATTAAGTTAAAGTATGTTTGATGAATATTAGTATACTAATACTAATACTAATGTATATTAGTTTAGTGAAAATAGTGAATATTTCCGATAAACAGAAAGATTGAACTAACCTTTCTCTTTTTAGTTTCCTCCTGATTGTCTAGACCGGAAAAATAGATAAATGTCAACATCGCTCATTTGTTCTACATAGAATAGAATAGAATAGAATAGAATAGAATAGAATAGAATAGAATAGAATCACTGCGTGTGTAATTCTTGTCTGATTGTAGTGATGTGGAAGATTACTTTTGGTCTGTTTCCTCCTCAGCCTGCTGTTCTATGTACTTACTTGAGTGCAGGTCACTACTGTCTGGAACCTGTAGATATTGTAAATAAATAAAAAAGGGGGGGGAAAGAGAACATAAGTGAGCATAAAGTGGACTGCGCATGACTTAAAAATGTGATACTTTATGTCACACTGATTGATTGATTTTATTTGGTCACATTGCAAAAGAGCACAATAGCACTTCCTGACAGACAGTCAGTCAGTCAATAGCATCACCGAGGATAACATCACAATAAACTTTCAAAAACAATAACGCAAATCCTCCGTCTTTGGTGCAGAGTCAAACTGCGAAAGCAGAAAAATCATAAAGCAAAAGGAACGGCTCGCAAATCACTGTCAATGCTCCATAAACTTGCAAACAAACCAGCAGCAGCAAAACAAACTGCTGTTTATTAAAGTTTATGGAGCATTGAAAGCGAGTTGCGAGCCCTTCCTTTTGCTTTAAAAACACAATAACGCCAGAGGGTTTATTTCCAAAGTACTAATTTATCCATCCAAAGAGTAAAAAAACACAGACGTTATCAAATGTAACTCAATGGGACTGATTTGTTTATTTTTGGAACACAGTTCTTATATGACGCAATCTAAGATTTCCCAATGGGATTTTCGATAGAGAAAATACTAACGTGACCCAGGGGAGTGACATCAGGACTTCGGCACTCTATAAACATTTGTATAAGGCACTGATTCTCAGCAAAATGAGGAACAGTTTAAACACAGAAGCCCAGCTATTTGAAAATATGCGATCTATAAGCTCACATCTTGTCACGATGCGACGTGGTGTCTGCTTGTAGATCTGCTATTTTCTAAAATGTTGACAAATCTTTAAAAATCTTCTCTCATGGGGTTCCCACTCCCTGGCAAAAAAATCTTTTTAAATGGGGTCCACGGCCAAAATGTAAATTTAGTGGTCAATTTAGGGGTCCATGACAAGAAAATGTTTGAGACACATGTATACTGTCTGGCCTTCATCAGTGGAATGGCATAATTAAATTAAGTAAACTAAGTTTTTCTTTGTGCAACCTGGACAAGACAATACCGTAAATTTCGGACGATAAGCCGCGACTTTTTTCCAATTTTTCGACCCTGCGGCTTATATAACGGTGCGGCTTATCTATGGATTTTTACAGCTAACGGCC
>NC_137608.1:22529748-22589748 GCF_963280865.1 Gymnoscopelus braueri | reverse complement strand
TATCAAATTATTCAAAATCCCAGACGATATCACAATAACCAAATAATAGATATGCTGTCCAGCCCTACCTGTAACTACTTCATTATGAAATGCTTCATTATAATGCTGAAGCTGCAGGAAATAAATTCTCTCCCCTCTACCTTATACTGTACATTCATTGCCATGTATAAAGATCTATAATGCATTTATACAGTTGATACAATCTGTGATAAAGATGCCTTTGGTCATAAGAAGCAGTCAGAAAGGTGAATTTCTCTAATTTTTATTTGACCTTTAGTCAAAAGTACACAATCATATAATTCTCAATATTTATTTCATATGTTAACACCTTGTCTTTCCTTTCAAGTGACTAGCCAATGCACTGTATTACATACAAACATTTGTTTGACAATACTGCTCAATTACATTTAAATGTGTTCTTAATTACCATGGAAAGAACAGACAGGTATAAGGAAAAAGAGAGAAAGAGAAAGGCACAGTTATGGATATTTCCTGTTGTCCCCCCCCCCCCAGACCACAAGTTGAGAACCAGTGCTGTAGGTTGTATCAATCATTTCACATACCCAGCCTCTATTAACCTTGTAACTGAAAAGGAAACAAATCTCTCAAGTGCAGATATAAATACGCTATTGTTCCTCTGGGCTTGATCTTGATGTGTGTCAACCATAAATACTAAAAACAGTACGTTGCCCATTATAACTGTTACATAGACATACATTTAGAATTTCAGAATTGTCAGATGAATGTCAAGCCTGATTTATAATTGGTTGCCCATCACGTCTCGCACCAAAAATAGCCGATCTACAAGCTCACAACGCGTGGCAGCACAACCCTTTGTGAGCTTGTAGACCGGATATTTTCGGTGCGAGACACACACAGTATTGTGTTGCTCAAAGGGAATCACATGTGTGAGAGAGTGGAACGTACTTCCCAGTGAGCAGCCGGTATTCCCCAGCCTTGGTGGCCAGGTCCACTATCTGCTCCAGAACCTCCCGGCAGTTCTTAAAGTGCTTCCTGTATTTGTTCTGAGCACGCTCAGCAGCGAGCCTGTCATGCAGTTCCGTCTCCTTTCTGATCTCCTCGGCACGGTCCAGCTTTGCCTGCTGAACCAAAGCCTAGAACAAGGCCTCAGCCATAGACTTGGAATAAGTGGAACAAGCATGGACAACAACTTCTATCTATCAGTACTGTCAATGGGTGAACTTCTGTTATTTTTGTCAACAATTTGACACATTGTATACATCATCAAGTACAGAATATGAGAGGCATGGATAGAAATATAGAGGTTGAACTATGCTGTTGATACTTCTAATGTTAATAACTAGCGTAATTTGCATCCATGGCGACTACATTAAGATAAAAGTAGTTAATACCACATAAAAGCTATTCCATAATAAGAAATACTTAGTGCTCAACTCCAACTGAAAGATGTACCCTGGGTGAAGGGGTGACACATTTGTGCTGATTGGTCAGCTGCCATATCAATCCTAGGGGTTATACTATACCAGTTGACCAATCAGTGCCACTGCATGCAGAACTGGCACCATGAGCAATCTCACTGTTGGAGGAGTTCACTGTCAAATGTGGACGAAACTCAGAGACCCTGGAGTTTATACAGACTCAAGGAAATCAAAACATTGAGTGCATCAAGTCCTCGTCAAACACATTATCAAACCTTATATTTCAAACCTCTCTCTCTCTCTCTCTCTCTAACCAAGTTACAGATATGCAATATGTAAATACAATTACGCATCCAATAGTTATGATACTGAGACCGTGGCAGTGCTACAACATGACTAGCACACACTATATAGCTGTAACTACCACTGCATACTTGTCATCCTCTCTGTCCATTCCTCACCCACATATCTCCTACTGTCTCCTTCTCCTACCAACTATCACTGACTCACTGGTCTACATGAGCACTGGATGGAAAAGCTTCAACTTTGTTTTACAGTGTACCTCATCATCTGCACCTCTGTTCTCCTCTCCTCTCTTTCCATCTCACTTCCTCTACTACAGAACGTGACTATAGAATCAACATGAGAACTGTAATTTCTAGTTCTCTTCCAGTCTGCCTCTCTGTCCCTCTCTCCCCATGTGACATGTTCTACCACAGATACGGACTACTGCTGGGGTGACTAGAGACAGTTTAAAGTGTTTGATTCCTGGGCTGTTCCAATCTCACCGCCTCCCTCTCCAGAGCTTCCTGGAAGTCCCTCTCCCTTTGCTGCTGGTACTGTCGCTCTCGGACCACGCGGTTCTGCCGGATCGCCTCCTTCTGCATGCGCATCTGGAGGAGCTGCACGGCCAGGCGCCGCTCCTGCTGGGACTGGCGTGTCAGGCGCTCCACCAGCTGCTCCTCGCGCAGCGCCTCCTACAGGGAGGAGGACATTATTTTGTGAGATGTCAAACATTTTATCGTGGGAGGTCATGTGCAGAAGATAGTGGCACACCTGTACTGTACAATCAAATGCCTTTTTCCGCACACTATTGTGATTATTTGTCATTAAGTTCATCTTGACACAAGAGACAAGACCCTGTGCACATGTTATGTTAAATCAATGGTAATGCACTTTCTGTGAAATAGCCAATGTACTGCTCTCAGAGCCAGCAGGAGGCAGAGCTTGTTCAAGTCTGTGAAAAGGACATTTGTAGAGGAATGGCGGCCCATACCTACATAAATGCCATTTCATACCCAAATACACATACATAAATGTTTTAAATACACATTTAGATAAAGTTACTTAACACCTTCAATCCAGGAAAGCGTCTGTGTCATTTTAGATGTTGCTATATAGCAACATCCATTTTTCAGAAAACTGTTTAGAAGCCGTTTTTTAGAATGGCCTCAGGTCTATTTTTGGCAGGTTTTTGCTTAATTTACACAAGAGAGTGTAAAATGACAGCAAGCTGAGGGTAGAGATAAGGAACAACATATATAATCGGGCCGGCGAGGGGTCAACCATATGGTTGCCTGACGCGTTAATCGGTCAACCCACTTGTGTGCCCCTCCCCCCTGAAAAGCATATTTAAAACATATTCTGGACCCCAGAAAAAGATTTTCATTTATATTTTAGATATGTCTTGGCCACATACAATTGTAAAAGGGAGGTTCAAAATATAGTCTATCCCTTGGCCAAAATAGGCACATGGGACTGTAAGGTGATAGGTGTGAGATGTTTCACCTCCTGGGCTTCATGAGCCCTCAGCTGCTCCTGCAGGAATTTGCTCCGTCGCTTCTCTCTCTGCTGATGCGCCATGGCGTCCTCCTCCAGCCTCTGTCGGATCTTGTGGATATACTCACTGTTGGACTGCAGCACCACCTCAGCACCACCGGCCTTACTGCCCTGGTTCCTTGAGCCGAGGGGAAGATCTCCGGGGAGGGACTGACCACTGCAGTGGAAAACAAAGCTCTATTCATAACGGTGCTTAGATTCATTATGTTACCGTAATATATTAGAACCACATGTTGTGTGGTCGGAAGTCATACTTTTAGAGTTGAAGCAAAGGATAGAAGATGTTTTATGGAGATGTATTTGTTTCACAACACACATCGGTGGACTTGCATTATTGCTTTGTTGATTTAGTTCGGTTTTGATTTGGTTATTTGTTCACTTTTCTCTCACCTTGAGGAGTAGGATGCAAAGCAAGAAGTAACATGTTTCTTGCTGTTCTTCTCAAATTCTGCTATTTCAGACCGGACCTTCTGCATGGACGGCAAGATAGAGAGATAGGTGTCAAAACTTCTCCACTGTACGACTGATAATAAATAAATGACTAGTCCCTACCTGGGGATGGGGGCACAGAGCACTACAGATCCGAAATCCTAATAAACAGCTTAAATCTGGGAAAGGTTAAAAATCTGCTTCAATCGAAGATACCTTATACCAACCCACTGAGGGTTGGTATACAACATGAACAAAATGCATAAAAACGGCCACGTAACTGTATAAAAGTGTTTCTTGTTAAGCATTTAAATCAAAGTTCTTTATACCTTTGCATTTGAACCAGCTCTCTCTGTGTGTGTGTGTGTGTGTGTGTGTGTGTGTGTGTGTGTGTGTGTGTGTGTGTGTGTGTGTGTGTGTGTGTGTGTGTGTGTGTGTGCGTGTTACTAAACTATAGAAGAGAGTGCAATTAGAAATTAGAAAATACAAAATAGGAAACATCTTCTGATCAATTAACCCCAGCACTGCTCCCATGAGTCACTCCCCCATCTCTGCTCACAGCAGTCCACTTCACCCATTTCCACCTATCTTCATATATAATTGGTCCTCACTAGTGTTCATAATAAGATGGCACCATTTCTGTCTACTTGGTCCGTGTCTAAGAGGATGGTTATGCACAATTCAGAAGCCTGCCTACCAGTGACATCATCTGTAGGCAGGTTTGGTAATTATTTTATTTTTTATTAAAGCAAGACCAATGGCAGCATGCTAACTTTCAAGGAAGAGACAGTACTGTATGTTGTTTCTATTCGCTTGGAATCCCCGTCAATGATGTCATTGAAACGCTAAGGGAGTAGACTTAAATGGTGCCATCTTATAATGAGCATATAGTGACGACCAATTATATTTTTCGTTGCCTCGTTTGATATTTGGCTCTGACCTGGGCTTGTTGTTTCCTGCGTAATTGCTGCTGCTGCTGCCGTCTCCTCTCTAGGCTGTGCAGGGACTTGTTGGGAGGTGGCCTGGGCATCTGGACGATGGAGGCCTGGATGCGAGCTACAATCTCATTCTGCCTCCGACGAGATTCACGCAGCTGCAATGAAATGCATATATACGTATTTGTTTTGGGGTAATCTCTCGAGACAATTTCTGCTGTTGCACTACAGCCTCAAACATGCAATGTTGTTGTTAGTGGGAATAAACACAGAAGCACTCGGGAGGAAGTGGACTAAGAAAGGGGAGGAGCCAAACTGATTTCCTGTTTTACACAAATAAATAAATGTTTTTCCTTTAGTTTTTACTGAATGGGTTCCCAGATTAGTTTGGGGGTGGTGTGTCTAAACATTTGGAAACCACAGATATCAGTGCTGCAGCTCCCTCTGGCCTCCAGTACCTTCTCAATGTCTATCTTCCTCCTCTCCTCCACGACTTTGAGTTGTTTCTGCTGCTGGGCCAGCTGGACCGTCACAGACCTGCTGATCCACTGCTGGGAGCGCTCCTCGTAGCGTTGAGAGATCTTCTGCAGCTTCAGCTCGGCATCACGCTTCACCACCACATGCAGGCGCTGACAGACAGTGAGAGAGAGACATGTGTCATGGAACAAACTGTGGAACAAACTCCCCATTGCAGTTAGAACTGCACACTCACTCCCAATTTTTCAACTCAGCCCTTAGCACTTGACCTAGATATGTCGACGATGCAGACTTACCTTCACCTTGGTCATTTGTTCTCATATTTTTGTAACTTAAACTTATTGTAAGTCGCTCTGGATAAGAGTGTCAGCTAAATGCCTGAATGTAAATTGTAAAAACGAAATAAATAAAAGATGGTATTATCTTTTCAGTAAGTTATTTTATTGTGTAGCCACCCCTCCACCACCGCTTGCACACACACTCTCTCCTCTCACATCAGAGTAAATCTCCTTCTCCTTCTTGTGGAGGCTGGCAGTGGCGGCTGGCTGCATACTTTCCATCATCGTCCCTGTGATCCCGGCTTTCTTCTTCTTCTGTAACAACACGTACAGTTGGTAGAGGAGACGTGTGGCGGCCCCCTGCTGTTCCTGCATCAGCGCCTGGGCGGCGGGGAGGTCGAAGGGGACGCCCAACAACTGTAAGGTGGGCTCAATGCGGGTGAAGTTGTTCAGTTTTGAGTTGGAGGTGCTGTGAGAAGAGACGGGTGTAAGTTTACAGCTCGATATGCACATCGGGAATGTGTTGGGATTGGAATATCACAAACCAGCCAATGGTTACAGTACAATCCTCAGAGTCAGATTTAGCTGACACTGACACTCTCTCAGTTTACAAGCAGATCCTTGTAATTCAGTGAAGTGTTCCTAAGTAGCACTGAGGAGTTTACTGTAACAGAGCGAAAGAGAAACTTACTTGCTGTTCATGAACATACTGAAATCATCCTGGAGCTGGTATTTATGCAGCACCTCCCCAATAAGGTAGCCGTTGGCAAAATCCTTCGCAAAGGCACTGGGTTCTAAAAAGGCAAATGACATGATGAGCATGTTGTCAATCAGTGAGAGGCTGCAGTGCACACAGCATACTGTCTGTGCTGACTTCATGGTTGACATGTTTACACTAGTGTTGCCATTCCAAGTTGCTAATATACAGTGGTGGAAAATGTATTCATATTTTTTACTTAAGTAAAAGTATCAATACTGCAAGTCTGGAATTAAAAATGTACTTGAGTAAAAGTACAAAAGTACAAAAGTATTGGTGTCAAAATGTACTTAAAGTATCAAAAGTAGAAAGTACTCATTATGCAGAATGTCCCATTTCAAATCGTTTAAAATAACAGGTCTACAAGCTCACGATGCCTGCACTGTGAGGCATTGTGAGCTTGTAGATCGGCTATTTTCAAATGGCTGAAATGTATAGGGTATTATAATGTATCTACAAAGTAACTATTAACTAAAGTTTTCAAATAATTGTAGTGGAGTAAAAGTATAATATTTGCCTGAGCTGTAGTGGAGTATAAGTAAAAGTACAGAAAATTGGAAATACTCCAGTAAAGTAAAAATAACTCAAAATTGTACAGTACTTGAATAAATGTACTTAGTTACTTTACACCACTGCTAATATAATAATATAACCAATATAACCACCATGTGATTAATTAAGGTTTCTGAGAATATTTGATTCATTCAAACTAAAGTTCTTTAAAAAATAAAAGTATGGCAGCAGTTTTGGGGGCCAATAATATAAATTAAGTTGCAAATTCCTTACATTGCAATTGCATAAACCCAAACCATGTAATAACGTAGGCAATAACTTAGCTTAGGTTCTTCAGTTATCCATTGTAGACTAAGTGTACACACTTACCAACCGACCGTGACAGCCTCAGCTCTGTGTTCAGCCACCCGCACAATATATCCGACATTTTCTTGTCCTTTCTTTGTTATTTCCCTTTCAAACAGTGCACTGAGTGAAAGAGTGGCCTACACGTTGCTCGATAACACTATTAAGTAGACTATTTGTCTATTTCACTGGCTAAATGGCTGGAAAACAAGCAGGGCGGACATCCCTTCGGTGCCTCGTTGCCATGGTGACAGATCAACAGACTGAACAAGCTGGTCCCCAATCAGAGCAATCAGTGGTGGAAAAAGCACTTATTCTTTTTACTTAAGTATAAGTATCAATACTGCAATGTAGAGATACTCTTTTACAAGTAAAAGACCGGAATTCAAAATGTACTTGAGTAAAAGTACAAAAGTATTGGTAACAAAATATACTTACAGTAAAAAAGTAAAAGTACTCACTGTGCAAGTTTTCAAATGAATAAAATGTATAAGGATCTTTTGAAAATAGCAGATCTACAAGCTCACAATGCCAACATCATATGCATTGTGAGCTTGTAGATCTGATTCAAATGGCTGAAATGGGGTTAATGTAGCCTATATTTTGTAATAATAATCAAAATCTACAAAATAACTAGTAACTAAAGTTTGCAAATAATTTTAGTGGAATAAAAGTACAATATTTAGTAAAGTACAAATACCTAAAAATTGTACTTAAGTACAGTACTTGAGAACATGTACTTTCCACTACTGATGTGAATGCTAGATCAAAAGTTCTGAATTAGGTCTCTAGAAAGTTTAAAATACTGAATCACTGATATCCTACCTGACATTTAGCTTGGGTATATTTAGCCTATATTAGGCTATTATTTTTTATAATTAAATGTATCTTTTGTTGTGTGCTTTGATAATTCATTCAACTGATAATTTAGCTTCATTGCCCCTGTGGAATGTCTAATAAATGAAGATATTTTTGTATGAATAAAAAATATAGTGTTAACATTAAAAAGCCTCTGTACACAACAGAGCTACTTTTTAGCAGTTGTGTGTGTGTGTTTATATAAATAATGTATATAATGTATATAATTATTATATTTATATTAACAGAATAGGGCCTGTAAAGATTCATTTCATTAAACCATTAAATCTTGAAAAATGGTGATTACTGTAATTATCAAATTGAAATTATCAGCTTGCTTTATGAAACATACTGTAGAGGTAAAATAACAAAAGGTGTTCAAATATATTAATTATTTAAATATTCTTAGTTACTTTCCTCGCTGTCACAACTGGGTTAGCCCTACTCACACGTAAATGATAACACAGAGTGACAAAAGACATTTAGATAACTTTATTGCCTTAAAACAAGTGGCATTGCACTGATTGCAGCTTGCGTTAGCAGTGTTTACAATTAGTGTTGTAGGCTTTCTTTCAATCAAAAAAGCACTGTTCTCCCGAGGTAATTCAGTGTCCATTCTATATCGTTTGTAACTCCAAAATATCTTCATCTTAAAGCATTTTCAATGATGAACGCATGTTGAGGTGCACAGCAGTTGCTCAGTCGTGTTGTCATGCATAACATTAGTTAGGAAAGCAATAGCCTAGGTTAGCATTAAAACAGAAGAAAAGGTATGAAGAACCGCTTTTAGATAGCAATAGTTTACGCAACATGCAATATTCTTTGCACAAAGAGTGCAGACCAGATAAGGAAGCACAAGCAGACACAATAGCCTTCTCTTACAAATCAAGGAACATGGCTGAAATGGTATCAAACAGAACTGGAACTTGCATAAGAATCCTGCCAGCCGACAGACAGCAAGAATATTTATGGTTACAATGCTTATATTACAGCTGCAATATGATGGCTCTACAAAGCCATTACAGCTGTGTAACAGCAGATAGAAAGGACAATATAATAATAATTATATATATCTTGATATTATATACTTCTCACTTGTTTTGAGACACACTTTGCCAAGTTTCCTTAATTCCTGCAGAAGCGCAGACACCACAAGCTTGTACATGAAGAAATACAAAGGCTACTACACTACATAAATCTATATCTGGAATCAACACTATAGCCTAATTTCCCTCTGAAATTCTCTCTGAAAAGCTGGTTAGTCACAATTAACTATTCCTTACATAGTATAGAGAATATAAGTCACAATTTAATAAAGAATAACTTAGAAGGAATTTATCTAAGGGGGAAAAAAACTAAGGTTTACACACAATCAGTTATATAAAAAACATCACTTAAGCCTAATTTATACTGTCACACGATAGTGTCACTCGCCGTAAATACCTGACACGTCGACTGATAAAGTATAACTTAGGTTCAAGAGTAAAAAAACAAAAAGGTGCAGCACTGTCGATTCAAATCAACATAAAACGATGTGTTAACACATAGTATTCATAGGTTATTCTCCAAAGCTCTGCTTGTCTGGGAAAGCAGGCTTTAAAGCAAAAAATTATAATAATTTAGCCGTGTTTGAATACTTAAAATTACATTGCGCCCCCTGTCACTATGTTTAAGTTATCATTAATCCCTCGTTTGATTGATCAATCAATCACTTTTAACCTGACTTGATCGATGTAAGCAATCTTGTCCACCATACTCCTCTGTCAGGTAATCTGGTCAATGTTTTCACAATGTTCTCACAATCGGAGAGAGAAGGACAAGATGAATTTATGGTATTCAAAAACACCCACTTTCTAAAATATCATTCACATTACAGTAGTTTTACTTAAAGCTTGAATGCTGGAGGCTCAAAAAAAATAAAAAACATAGGCCTATGACTGACTCATTCCCTGAGACAGCCCTAGGCCTCATAAAAAAAATCTGTTGGAATCCTCATTAAAAAAAAAATCTGTTGGAATTCAGACAATCTATGCACACACTTATAGAAAGCAGTCATGGGTTTTCTGTTTGACGGGAATTGCCACAGAGATGTCGAGCACGCCTTATGCTAAAAGACAACAAAATCATCTGGAATTTATCTATGGTACCATGCTACCATTCTGAGCTTACTGCTTACATGGTTTGGGGGTGGGGGGAGACATGAGGAGAGGTGTGTTAAGAAAATATTAACATTATTTGTATACACAATCCATATAGTCTAGGCTTAACTCTCTCTTAAAACAAACCCTTGGGCACAACAAATTCATATTCAATCCCCTTGCTCTGCAGATTTGAAAACAAAAAACTGTCCATGATCGTTTGTGCATATAGCACACAGTTCTTCACAGTAACATAAATTGAGTACGTGCATGTAGTGTAATGTCATAATAATGCCATCATAGCATAACCACAATTTGGGAATTTTAACATTCACCTAAAATTCATTGAATTCCTAATTGATTTGTACATCGTGTTCTGCTCAATGCCAGTGGAATCTCAATTTCTCTCATGTAAATCAATTCTAATTTGTTCTGAACGAGTTCTGAACTATTCATTTTGTAACATTTTGGCAAGCAGGCAGCATACTGTATAAAAGGTATTAAGGTTCAAAGGGCCATTGATTAAGGCAACACATTATAACTCATTTGGTGCAAAGCTGAATTGAAGAATTTAAAATCAACTCACTGGAAATGATCCTGGCACACCACTTGGGACAATGCATGTAAAATATAATATATACTATACATACGTATGTATAATATAATAGTTTTTTCTTTTCTCTTTTTTCCAAAAACAAGTTGGATAGTTGTGAGCACACATAAAAAAAACAACAACAAAAAATAAAACATTGAAATAAGTAACATGATCGTCATTTTGTGTTCTTGTTCTAGCTTATATCAGTGTATATTTGCTGGGACCATCACCCAGACTATTCCAGACTATGACAATAGAAAGCACCAATCTGTGTAAAATAGTGTCCATTTCTCATTCATAAATGTGTAACTGATCACTAACAGATTAAGTGCATAAAGATGGCAGCCACTTGGGCTTGACAGTAACACTTCTTTTCATACCTGATCCACTGTACCAAGCACTCCATTCTCAATATCCGATCTCGGTATTCCGACAGAGAGGGATAGTTTAACTATTTCAGGTGCAGAGTCCACTGTGGAACAGACCAAATGATATCAAACCACGAAGGTGCCATCTTTATCCACCCAGTCAATCAAGCTTTTTATGACTTTCAAAGCCAAGTGCCCTTTATTCTTTTGGAGCTTATCAGCTGCCGACAACACAGCCATCTCTCGGACTAACAAGAAGACATGATGATTAGTGGTAAGTAACTGCAGAGTTAGTGCTCCTCTGTAGGATTAGTGTTCATTGTTGTGTTCTTCCAAAGTGTCCACTTGTTACTGTGTTATATAACTAGCTTTGAAGTGTTCAGTGTTCTCAGCTTTCTTTTTTTAGTGTCTACTAGATGAATACTTTCACATTATGAAAACAAAAACAAAACTTTAGCTTTTGAAAATAAAAACAAGTCAAAGTCAGAACACAATAGATGTACTATACTGGACAAAACACAGGATAATATCACCAAATGCCCCCAAGTTGAATCTGTCGTGTCACAAAGGAAAGGCAGTGAGGGACTGGACAGACATCAGTTTGCCATGGGGTGCATTCAATATGGCAGAACGTGAGAGAATGTTGCAGAATAGATCTGGCATGATTAAACAATGTCTGTTGTAGGGCTGCACGATTCTTGCTCAAATGTGAATCACGATTTTCCTCCATAAGAATTGAGATCACGATTCTCACACAATTCTCTTGTGAATATAAAAATATTAAGCAAAAAAAAAAAATCGTCATAATTCAAAATCGAGATCGCATAGGTGTCTGAATCGAGATCACGATCTTTTTTCGATTAATCGTGCAGCACTAGTCTGTTGTCCCCTCAAAGACGTACTGAGTCACCGAAGGAAATTATTTTTGTATGTGATGCTGTTTGCGTGTGATGCTGTTTGCTTACAATGCTGTCTGTGTGTGTTGTTTACCTGCTAATCTGTCAGGGAACTGGAAATATCAAACCAATCTAAATTATTGTTAGTTATGCCAAATAAGTAACTGCAGCTATCCTATAACATTATATGTCTCTCTTTTGAGCCCATTCCAGCTGGACATCTTTGATGCATGATGATAATTGATAATTGATCAGTCTGCAACATTTATAAACGTTTCTCTCCCATGAACGCACCCCTGCGAGTGGCTGCTAGTGAGTGGTAGCATCGTCATGGTTTTCCAGATGACAACAAATTGTGGAACCAGGTTGTCGCCGACGACAACCCTTGAGCTTTGTCTCCCACGTCCTCCTCCGACTCGCCATCGGGGAGGAGGAACTGTGTGGAGGCGATGGAGGTGGGGGATCCCAGACAGGGAGCCAGGCCTCCACTTTCCCCAGCCTCCCCTGGGGAGTCCATATGCCAGGAGCACTGGGGCTGGTATCCCAAGGCTCCACCGGCAGGCTGGAGCTCCGGTAGCGAATGGGGATCCATCAGTGCTGGGACTTGGGCCGGTGCCGCAGGCTGCATCTGGGGCCGGTAGCCAACGCCTCCCCCTCCCCCGGAGATGAAAGGGGGATTGGGCTGAGGTTCGGACGAGCTCTGTGGCTGGGTGTGGAATGCCAGGGAAGAGGCTGAAGTCTGGATGCCTGTGTAGGTCACATCTGTCCGCCCCGAGTCCAACGAGGAAGTGGAAGAATCTGAGGAGTCTGGGAACCGTGGTCGTATGGGCCGGTCATCTATCACCTGGTTGTAGTAGCGCAGCGACGCGGGCTCATCTGTGTCGGCCGGCTCGTCTCCTGTGCCCATATCCTCCTCTTCCTCGGGGATGATGACCAGCGCCTCTTTGCTGGAATCCCACTCAGGCTCTTCTACAATGTGAACCATGCTGTGTGGAGAGGGCTTCACATCCATTGGTCCCTAGACACACAATAGTTCTTACTATTTAATTATAATGACGCACATTAAGAATAAATACTTTTTTTTTACCAGTAACTATTCCATCAGAGAATATCGGTAATATCGTTGTTTAATTGAAGTTTTTTTTATTAAAACATTCAGTTAGGGATGCACCGATATATCGTCCATATATCGCTATCGGCAATATCGCCTTAAAAAATGCAATATCGGTATCGAACGGATATCAAAATTGGTTTTACCCGATTTTTTTTATAATATTTATGTTTGAATGTGAAGCTGAAAAAGCCTTTTGTCATGATGAAGGCTGCAGATACAATCAGCATTTTATGGAGAAGCTTTCCCATATGAGTCAACAAGTTAGAAATAATTATGTTAAATACAAAATGTAATTAAATAAAAATACTACATTTACATTGTTTGAACTAATATGTGCATCAATAGGCAAGGTAATCAGAAAGTTAGAATTCTGCATCTGCACCCAGAATCCCAGTCACTGTATAATACGTGTAAGATAAACGGAAGGAAACGTGTAATGCGATATCAGTATCGGTCAATTTAACAAACAAATAATCGTATATCGGCCAAAATGTCAACCTAAAATAAGCTATTTTATAGGCAGGCAGAGGATGTACCTGTGTTCTGGGCCAATCACCAGCCAGCTTGGGTTCAGGTATGTCTGGATAGAATGCCTTCTTCACCCTGGCGACGAAGGAACACGTGAAGTTACAACAAATAAAGTAGTGGTCATTGTAGATCTAATATTATTCCTAATGGTATTTCTAATCATTTCTATCATAGTGTAAAAATGCTACTGGTGTCAGTCACATAATCACTACAGTAGAAAGCTCAGCAACATAAGATTGCAGGGAAGCATTCCAAGTCCAATCATGTGCAAATTGCACATAAGCTGTGTTTCCACTGGAATACAAGTAGATTTCTGGGTGAAAAGGTTACATAAATTGCCGGCGTAGGCATGGAAGAGTCATTCACACAACACCCTCGCCATTGGTTAAGTACTGTCATCCGACTGTTTCCACAAGAGATTGATGTTACGGTTACAGTACTTAATAATCGTGCGAAAGGTGTCTATAAGCATGTGATGCAAGACTAGGCATTAATTTGGGGGTGATAAAATATGTGAATGGAATGAACAGACCGACTAAATTCACTTTAATCTAGCAGAGTGTTAATTTAACTCTGCTCCGTCAGCGTCATTGCTCTTTTAGGAGGCATTCACAGTTTTGCCTAGGATTATAGGCTCACTGTGTGATTGACACACACGCACGCACGCACGCACGCACGCACGCACGCACGCACGCACGCACGCACGCACGCACACACGCACGCACGCACGCACGCACGCACGCACACGCTCGTGCGCGCTCTGCTCTCTTGCCCTAGTGTGCAAATGTACAAAAGACACACACACACACTTTCTCCCCGCATGCTCTCTCCAAAAGCTTTCACCAAGATTGTTTTATGTAAGCATTGTCATGACCCACTGGGATATCACACACGCAAGCACACACGCACACACACATACACACACAAACACACAAACAGTGGCAGTCTCACCATTTCCTCTTCTTGTAGCAAATGAAAGTGACCACAACTAGGCAACAGGCCATGGTTCCCATGGAGGCCAAGATTTCCAGGATGACCCAGTCCGCTGTGTGGACAGACAGGAAGTAACAGTGATGTCATTACACTGTGCTAGAGAACAGTTGTGTCCCTGGCCTGGCAGACTGGCTGCATTCCGCCTCTACACTGCAGTACAGTACAGTACGTGAGCCATGTTTATGTGATGCGTCATTCAAAACTGGATTAAGTTTGAGCCACACTTCCTGGATCCTGCTGTGGCCACTGGCCCAAGTACACAATCAAACATTTGTCAAGCCTCTCATTAACCTTCCCTTTCAAACTTTTTGTGCCCAAGGCACGCCAATGGACAAGTCACAATCACAAGGCACACCTGTATGCATCTACACACATCTACATCACGTGTGTTGCGCTGTGATGCGTTGTAACCTGTGACCATTTTTGCTATTTTTGAAAAATAATAATATTAATAATAATAGAAGAAATAAATGAAAATGTTCACCTATAAACACCCAAAATAGGGACACCAGGTTGTTTGCATCTGGATCTAACAGCTTTGGCCACATATCCACATAACATCCTTTTTGGCAAACAATTCATGCTTTAGTTTAGACCATTTTGAAGTTTAATTTGGGAAATCTCCTCTTTTGTACATTTTAGGGTTTGATTCAAATGTTTTGATGGAAATTATTACATTTGTTTAGATTTCTGGAATCCCTATTTTGGGCATGTCATTATAGGTGAATATTTTTTTTTAAATGACAAAAAATTGTGAAAAGCTCCTCTACAAGCTCAAAACATTTGTTTGTTTAGAACAATTAAAAATCTTTTTAAATAATAATTTTAAACAAATTGTAGGAAACTTTAGAGGAGGAAGGAGAAAATAACTTGCAGGTCGCAACGCATAAAATGTTATCGGTGACCCAAAAGTGGGTCTGACCCATTGTTTTGGAACCACTGATTTAGAAGGTACATACTGTATGGCTCCAGAGAGATGGAGGCTGTGGCTCCGGTGTCCTCGCCTGCAGAGGTGTAGGCCTTGACAGTGAACTTATAGGAACCACCAGGGAGACCCTTTATTGTGTAACTCCTGCTGTTAGGGTCTGACAGGTTGGCTAGAGAGAGGGGGAGAGTGAGGGAGTGAGTAATACAGTAGGTTATGTCTGTGTAAAATGTATTTGTAATGTACACGTTTTGGGATGATGTGACTTTATGTGTAAGCCAGTGATTCTGCACATAATACGTTTTGTACAAGGGGGAAAGAAATACAACAATGAAGAAGAAAATTGTTAAATACGGCATGTTATTTGTAAAAAATAGCCCAGGTGAATACAGAGATTGAATTCGGTTTCATAAAGCCTGAGTTATACTTGGTCACATGCCGTGTCACACACTGAAAACAGGTGTGACACGCTGTGTGCTTGTAGATCGGATATTGTCGGTGCACTACACCGGTGCGCAACTAAGAATAAATCACCCATAACATTTACCTAGCAGTGTGAGCTGGGAGCCGTTGTTGAGGTAAATGTGGTAACCCAGCAAGAATCCCCTTCGGCTGACCAATGGAATCTCGTCCCAGGTCAGCTCGATGTTAGGGTCCTGCTGATTGGTTAATAGGTGGGGGACAGCACTGGAGGGAACTGTGGGAGACATGAGGGAAACGGGGGCGGGTGGGGGGTTTGGGGTCATTTATATTAAAAGTTCCTTTCCACAGCAATTTAAGCTCATTATTATTATTTCTGGCATCAATCTTCCTCCTTAAAAGACAATGTCGAGAGAATTCTACAGGCAGAGCTGATTTAATCTCCATCTTACCCAGCTCCTGCATGTATCCCTGCCAGCGCTGCAGCAGCTCTGTGCGATCAGATGAACACATGTAGAGGGAAAAGTTGTACCTCACTCCTGGCTGGAAGATACCTGATGGCACAGACAGATATAATCATGAGTCTATTCATATACAACCCCACCCCCACTGTGTCCAGTGAGAAATGTGTGTAAAGTATGTACACAAAACATGATGCTAAACGTACACAAAAAACAACAATAAAAAAACAACAACAAAATTGTTAATTTTTGATTATATTTATCAACTAATGAATGTATGAAGAAAAAAGAAACAAGAGGGGTTCTTGTTCTTGACTTTCAGTCAGGCATGTGCAGTAGTAATAAAGTTTCATCATCAAGTTTAAAGATAAGTAACAATACAGTTAAATCATGCAGTACGCTAGTGACAAAACACAGCACGTTATGGTAAAGCATGGCACACATAATGCTAACACTGGAGGTGTTGTTTCTTCTCTAATGGAACTGTGAAGGGGTTGGGATAGCAGGACATCTATATAGCCTGGTGTACCTGACTGTATGGAGACATAGGTGCTTTCGGAGGGAACCTTGGTCCACTCCACAGGGCAGTCATGTGCAGGGCAAAAAGCATCCTGCCACTCAACCACGTAACCACAGCTGGCGTTGGCATCGCTCTGCCAGGACAGGTGGAAACCTTCCTCTGCGTAGACAGCCACAGGCGCAGCAGAAGCCTCCATGTCTGGAAGAGAAACAGAGTTGTACTGAGAACATATTTTGTAAAAAAAATAAAAAAAATAAAAGTACCTAAAAAAATTATTTAAGTACAGTACTTGAGTAAATGTACTTAGTTACTTTACACCACTGATTTTATGTTGCATTTATTACCCTGCTCGCTGCAAAGTATGACGGGGTATTGTAATCTGGGTGTGTGTTTGTTTGTTATTTATCAAGATTGATTGATTGCGTTTCAGTTTGAATGTCAAAAGTCAAGGGCAGAACGAGAGAGATGTTGGTATGTCATTTTAGACACTGTGTTTCCTCTAGGACTTCCCACTTACCCATCGTACGCAGAGGTATAACTACACTTGCAGGTGGCGACATCCCTGCTCCGTTCTTGGCTGTGATAGTGGCTATGACCGTGCCGGTGCCAGAGAGATGCGTTAGGTTGATGGGAACATCAAAGGCTGTCTGAGGCAGCGTTTCTGTATGCTTCTGTACGTTCTCTTCTGGGCTCCACAGTGTCAACTCATAGCCTGTGATCTGGCCGTGGCTTTCTCTTGGTGTCAGGGGCTATAGAAGATGTGAGAGGCAAGAGCGGGCAGAGTTAAAGTAGGAGAAGAATTGAGTGAAGGAGAAGAATGAGGAGGGAGAAGGCAGGAGAGAGAGTATTAGTAGACTGACCAATAGCTTCTATTGTGGACACACTGAAACAAGGCAGTCAAAACAAATTAATACTCACTTTCCAGATGACCCGTCCAGTGTTGTCGCTGGCCATCCATACCCACACATCAAGAGTCTGGGGAACTGATAGGACAAAGAGACAGTCGTTACCAACGGTTGATCGGCTATTACTGTCTGACATTAAACACTTCTGTTGGAAATAAATAAGCATCAGTAAAGCAGAAATCACTGAAAAGCACATGGTGATTTCAGATAATTTATTGTTCAGGATCAGTGTGAGCTACTGTATATGTAAAGCTGTATGTTGTGGAGATATCACCATCCAACAAGTACAGAGCCAACTCAGGTCAAGTTTATTAAGTAAAGGTGGTTTAAGTGGTTAAAGAAACAAATCAGGATATACGGTATAACAGTAATAACCAATTATCACTATCAAGGTGGAAATGGAACTGTGGCACTCAGACTTTAGGTTTTTTGAGAGATGACAGCTCAACCCATTAACTGCCAGAGGTATTTTCATATTTTTTTAGCCAGTGCCAGAGATTTTTCATTGAAAAAAAATAAGTACTCAGGAGCCGAGATACAGAATTTTTAAGTTTTAAGTTAACAAGGAAGTGGATAGGAGTCTAGATCTTCGAAAAATCATATCTCCTTGGTCTTTGGGTCAAATTGGAAAAAGAAAACGTAGTTCACGTAGATCTACGCGACTGGCACGTGGCGGCTTTAAATAGGTTCGCGTAAATCTACGTGATTGGCAGTGAATCAGTTAAGAAAGGCCAGTTTATCTAAATCCATCCCCATATTAACTCGTTGAGTGCCATTAACGTGTTTCACGTGTTTTTACCGCTATGGTTTGAAAGACATGTTCAGAACCCAAGATATCATTATCTGAAGATTTGCAGCTCCATCCACTCCTTATTTAACGTATAACTGAAAAAGGCTGTATCTCGCTTCCTAAGCACTTTTTTTTTACTTTGAAAAAAACTCTGGCACTGGGACAACATAATATAGAAATAATTCTGGCAATTCTGGCACTCAATGAGTTAAAATGTGATTATATATTTTTTCATGTGTTGCATATAAACCCAGAAAGAATGGTTCCTTACTGTCAATTTTGGTTCTGAAGGCAATTGGGACGCTCCAGTCTCCCCACTTCCAGAAGTTCTGCTGGGCTCCACAGCGAACCTTGACAGTGTAATCCTCATCTGGATGCAGGTCTAGCAGAACGACTGACCGCAGACCCACACCAGGGAAGGTACGCTGGACACAAAAATCAAGCCTGATTTATACTTGGTTGCGCACTGGTGTCGCACACCGAAAATAGAAGATCCAAGTATAAATGAAGCATCAGATTACATTGCATGCATTACTACACATCACACTGATGCTACAGAAAAAAATGACCAGAATGATCATTCGCATTCAGAGAAATAGCGTGGCTGGAGGAACTTTGCTGCTACCATTTCTTCTCCTGGTGCAACGGGCAAGAGGTATTTTTGGGATGACAAAACCTTCTATATAAGCTGCGCTGCTCTACAGAATTTACTATGCACACACTAACCAAGCCACTAAACCAAAAAACACATGCTATGGGCACCTAATTATAAATACACACATGGAAATAACTGGAACACACACACACACACACACACACATACACACACACAACTTACCGTTGTAGAATGCCAGTTGGAGGTGAGATCTACCTCACAGAGAAGAGCCAGAGAATCATAGCTCTTGTACTTCCACTGCCACTGCACTGTGGCGTTCCAGGCATGGATGACAGGGTTCAGGCTACCTGGTGCCACAGGATGCACTGGGGGATAGAGAGATAGAACAACCAATTATAAAGGGAGGAATAACTACTGTAATCTGCAATGTTATGGAGTACAGAAGTCCTGACGTCACTCGTTCATCCCCTGGTTCGTAAAGTAATTTCTCTATGGAGAATAACATTGGGTCATCTTAGAAACGTCTCATATAAGAATCGTGGTCCAAACATAAACAAACTGTCTCGGCGATATTGTCAGGGAGGAGGTTCTGTATCGTTTATGATAGTCATTCACTTATATTTGATACAGTCTGTTTCTGGCGAAAATTTTACTAATTCGGCGGAAGTAACATTATCGTTTTCTCACTGTCAGTTGATGCTTCATATCCATAAGAGTCAAACCGCCGGGATCATTTGTTTATTTTTGGAACACAGTTCTTATTTGACGCGATATTAAAGACGTCTATGGGGATTCAGAACGGGGGTGGAAAACCGCGAACCAGGTAGGATGTGTAAATTACGTCAGACTTCGGTGCTCTATTAGGATCTCAACATAATGGTCTTCAGAAGGGAACAAGCTCTCTAAAGGTGCGTTCACACAGGAGGCGAAGACATTTTTCGTGTCACTTCATTCGTGTGATTTTGGTCACCTACTCACATTCACACGTGCTGTCAAACACTGTACACATACTGAGCACAGAAACTAACACTAACAGTAATTTGTCTTAAGGCAACTCCGCACCAAACAGACTCGTCCAGACTATTGCAGACTACTCCAGACTGCAACAGACTGGTATTCGGTTGGCAAAAGTTACCATTTAAGTCTGTCAGCCGACTGGCCATTCATGTGCTAATTTGACTTTTAGCGTGCCAGCGTTGCCAGGTCTGCTTATTATAAGCGACTTTGGGCTTGTTTCCCTGCAAAGCCACTTAGGGATGTTCCCAGCGTTTTTTCTTCACTGACGTGCAGTGGTGTAAAGTAACTAGTACATTTACTCAAGTACTGTACTTAAGTATAATTTTGAGGTACTTTTACTTTACTGGAGTATTTCCAATTGTCTATACTTGTACTCCACAACAATTATTTGAAATGTTTAGTTACTAGTTACTTTGCAGATATAAATCATTATGAAACATACATTAACCTCTTTTGCCCTATTTTATACCTATAAGCTATTTGAAAATAGCAGATCTACAAGCTCACAACGTGTTGCGATGCACGCGTTCTGAGCTTGTAGATCTGCTATTTTCAAACATTTTTGTACTTTTACTTTTGGTACTTTAAGTACATTTTTATACCAATACTTTAGTACTTTTACTCAAGTAAATGTTGAATTCTGGACTTTTACTTGTAACAGACTCAGAGTACATCTATTGCATTCAAGCCTGGAATTTCGTCATTTTAGGGGCAAGGCCACTTGGCCTTTGGTGTTGTAATTTTTTGGAAAGGCCCTGCCCGGTCTTCCTGCCAGGGCAGGAAGGCCATCCAAAAAAATAATAATGATTTTTAAGTCCAAAAATGATTTTTAAGTCCACGGAAATAATGCATTTAACTTGAAGGTTAAGGATCATTGTATTTTAATATATTATAAGAATAGTATAACTATCTGTGAAATATAACCCGTTTATTTCACAAAATAATGTGTTGGCAAATGACCAATATTTAGTTATATAGGTCTCAATATGTCACATTCAGCCCTGGACTTCACTGACTGAAGTAGGGGTCACATTAATCACATTAGATTCACATAATGTATTTTACCCACAATTAATTTTCATTCAAATGAAATGTTAATGAACTTGCACTAATAATGACTTTAGTTGATTTTTCACTCTTTAAAATATAGTATTTCTTAATTATTAATAATTACAGCTTTTTTTTTTTTCACGATTTTTTATTGTTTTTAAATAATAATAAAAAAGGAACATACAAGATTTCCACCCGACAGCCATAATATATAGCCAATATATGGTTCTGTATCAGTATATGAGTCCGTTTTTGCAGATTTCATTCTAATTGGCTACTATGCCTGCATATGAATTTCATGAGCCTGGGTAGGTCACCCTGGCTTGGCGGAGATATGCCCTGTAGCGCACACTCCGCCAGTGATGTAAAGTAACTAAGTACATTTACTCAAGTACTGTACTTAAGTACACTTTTGAGGATTTTTTACTTTACTGGAGTATTTCTAATTTTCAGTACTTTTACTTCTACTCCATACATCTCTGAGGAAAATATTCTACTTTTACACCACTACAATTATTTGAAAACTTTAGTTATTAGTTACTTTGCAGATATAAATTATTACATTATAAAACATACAGTAACCACTTTAGCTCTATTTTATACCTAGGCTATTTGAAAATAGCCGATCTACAAGCTCACAACACGTCGCGAAGCGACGCGTTGTGAGCTTGTAGATCTGCTATTTTCAAACATTTGAGTACTTTTACTTTTGGTACTTTAAGTACATTTTGATACCAATACTTTTGTACTTTTACTCAAGTACTTCTACATTGCAGTATTGATACTTTTACTTAAGTAAAACATTTGAGTACTTTTTCCACCACTGCGCTCCACACAGCAGCAGCAGGTGAAAGCAATTCACTTAAACGAGGGTTGTGTTGCACACCAAAACTGCGCGAAAGTAGGTCAAATCAATCAATCTCTCTCTCTCTCTGGGAGCAACAACGAGAAACAGTGAATGTAGGTTTTCATAGACATGGTCGCTTGTTTCTCTCACATAATCTGGCAACACCGACAGCCCTTTGTTGTCACTGCCACTGCTCTGCCAGTCGGCTAAAAAGCTGAACATGTTCGGTCGGCTCTGGGTCGGCCGAAAAGGTCCCGACGGACCCCCCGACGGACCCCTAACCGACTGGCCGACGCTTCCCGAAGCCAAATCGGCCCAAAGTCGGGCCGATTTGGATTGGTCTGGAGCCAGCTTTACAATTGAAGTACTGAGTTACTTATTACATCAAATAATGAATACGTTACTTAAAAAAAAGATTTCCCTGTTCCCTGTTCCTGTAGCTATAAATGAAAATTCCTGCGTTTATTTCCTTCTTCTTGACAAGAGACACAGGTCAGGAGAAGTTTCCAGGTGGGTGTGTCAGTGCGCGATGTGCAGCTCAGTCAACTAGTGACATGGCAGAAATTCAGAGAAGGCAGAAAGGTCAGCCTTTGCGTCATGGAAGCATGTGAATTCTTTTTGGCCAAAATCAAGAACGGATGGTCAGATGAAACTTGTGGGGAATGATGATCCGTAGTTTTCCATGGGTGCCCAACCAGGACTCCACCATGAGGCACTCTCATAGCTTTAGAAAATTGTCATCATATAATTAAGTGTGAAATGATCTTTGTTCTGTCTATACCTCCATGATAGGTAGGGAAAGTTAAGAGCTTCTAACTTACCTCTGTGGCTGAGCTCAGCAGAGTCTGTCAGATGATACTGGCCCAGCGGGTTCTCTGCCAGCAAGGTCCAGTTGCCAACCCACGGGTCCTGGTCCATGCATTCTATCAACTCCTGCTGGTTGGCTACAGGTACAGTGCAGCTCCTATGAGGATAACAAATAATAATTAAATACACCATAAACTTAAAATAAAAACTATTGCGTTTCCCAACAATTTAATAATTTCATCCATTTTAAAACTGCCCACTCAACAGACACACTCTGTTCTGGCAAATGCCAGCACAATTCCCGTTAGAGAACTGGCAGTCAGCCAGCCAGCAGGCATCAATATTTACAGGATACTCAGAGAGCCAAAAAGTGTGTACTTATGGTAAGCATTTTTTATTATTCCATAAAACCCTCTCAACTCCAGGCAGCCAGTCCTTACAGTTGTTTTTGAATGGCAGAGGCAAACATCATCAATAATATTTATTTCTTCTTTGCTACTAGCAGTCCTACAATCACACGCAATGTAACGTGTTGTGAGCTATGTGACGCGTTGTGAGCTATCGATTAGACTTTTTTCTTGTCGATTCATTGATATATAAGATATATATATGTATTTTAAAAACACTTCTCGATTAATCAATTAATGCAAAAAGTAATTGATCGTTAAGAAAATAGTGTCAGCCGTACAGACACCTGAATCTTATCATGAGGGATTGTGTGTGTATTTCTAAAGTAGCATAGGTTTTGACATCTAGTTATGTGTGTGTGCACATGTTGTATTACCTTCCGTTCAGTTTATAGTACGTCATTTTAGTTTTGCCGTACAGGTGGGTTTCTCGTCCCCTGTTCCACTGGCAAACTGCTGAGGTCAAGTCTTGGGTTTCACACACCAAGTCCTGGGGCAGAGGTGGATCTAATGATGGGGGAATTCAATACAGAGACGCAGTCTTATTTAAAAAAAATATTCCACAAGAATGGACATACCAAACATACCAATCGCCCCCCCCCCTCACCACCACACACACACATACTTTCTTTTCATGCTTTCATCCATCCATCCATCCATCCATCCATCTTACATCCGACAAACACGACTGTTCCGGTCAGTATTCTCCTGCCACTGTTAAGACAGAAGACGTTGGTTCCTGAGGTGCCGGAGGGTCCCTGACTGGTGCTGGTGCTGGCATAGCTCCGCCTGCTCAGTCGCGTCGCATTCATGGCGGTGGATTTGTAGCGGAGGTTGCCGAAGCTCATCCCCTCTCCTACAATGCAACAGAAGGTGCTGTTGCTTCCCACGAGCACGACACGGTCCTGAGGGTACATCTGGGACTTTGTGTTGCTGGGGAGATCCTTCCCTGTTGAGGGGGAAGAAGAAGGAAGAGAGGGGTGATTAGAAGCAGAGATGGTTTCATATTTTCATAGGAAGAAGGGAGTTAGCGGATGAGACAAAGGGGAAGAGATGGTAACAGGTGAACATCCAAATTTACACAGTGAGGAGAGAAAGAAATGAAATGAGAACTGATTTGACTACATTTATCTTATGAGGCACACTCAGTTGATCTCTAATGACTCATAGGTCTGACTTGTGTCACTGACATTAAATCCCCCATCAATCTAAGATCTGCCTCGTTTATTTGGCGTCCATTGGCCTTGATCATTGTGATACAGGTAAATGAGCGACCCGCGGACCTTGCAGTATCTGAGTGTCGCTCCATTCGCTGGTGGTCTCTCCGTCCCTGGAGCGGAGACGGACCGACAGAGAGGTACACTCCAGGGGTTCTAGTGAGGTCCAGTTCCACTGACACCGACCGCTCCCCTCATCCAGTCCCACAGACACAGTGTCCTACAGTTTACACACATCACACTCAGTAAGGAAAGAACTTTTCAATAAAAAAGTATTCTCTTATGCAAACATTTCTGGCTCAGAGATTACTATGGCTTTCTAACAGACTTCTGAATTGAACTGAAAATGGGGTGCTCTAATAAAAAATAAGTAAACGTTTAATTTCATTTCAGTCCTATGAGGTCCACTACCTGCTAGATTAGAAGCATGTATTACACATGGAATGTGGAAATTATACAGAGATATAATAGGTTGACATGCTTTTCACATGATAAATTGCCCTTTATGAAGTAGGTAAAAAGGGAATTAACAAGTAGCTTTTAATTCAGATGACAAGCTTCAACTAATGTGAATGGAAATGGCTTTTATATTTGTATAAATCGCATGACCTATTTACCTAGCAACACTGTAAAGGCAGATCTATTGTACACACTGGATCAGGTTAATGAAAACAATATAATAACATAACTCTGGGATATGAACATTCTAGATCAGGCCAAAATGCTGGGAAACAGGAAACTTTAAATGCACCAATCATCGTCACCCCCTCTATGTTACCAAAACACCATGCCATGTCGCTCAAATATAAGAAGGTAAAAATGAACTTATTTCTCTCTTTATAACAAAATATAAATATCGTATTTGGTGGGTGGGCTGTCTTCTCCTCTCTTTCAAATACGATCTACAGTAGGTCATTTAGCCCCAAATAGAGAAACAGTCTGTAAATTCAATCAAGACTTCACAGCGAAATATAAAGCTTAATTAGGTCTTCTTCGCAACCGTATACAATCTCAAACAGAATTCACATCAATAACACAAACTTGAAAAAATAAGGGATAAACAAAAATAAACCTAAGAAATTGAAACTCTTACATAGAAGATGGTTTCATTGAGTTCAGTTCTTAGAATGATGAGGTCAAAGGTTGAGACTGCTCCTCCCAGCCAGGACACAGACAGCTGTTGTGACTGCAGGTTGGCTGACAGGCTCACCTGCTGAGGTACAGTAGGTGCTGCACACGCACACACACACACACACACACACACACACACACACACACACACACACACACACACACACACACACACACACACACACACACACACACACACACACACACACACACACACACACACACACACACACACACACACACACACGCACACACACACACAATGATATATTACACAAAATAATGTCTTACACAAAATAAAATCTTACACAACTCAACTGACAAGGCAGAACAGGGCACAACATACAATTCAATACCCTGGGGCCTATTATTAGAAGGACAAAATGAGCCAGTGTGTGGAGAATTACTGGGAAATTCCTTTCCTTGTGCCTTAGGGGATCACAGAGAGAGGCAGATTCTTTCCATCTCTGGCTAGAGGTTTAGGACACATGACAGGACAGCTAGTGTAGGCAGGACTACAACAAAAGCTAGCAGCAGGACTGTGAATTAAAATGCTTTATTCTCAATCACATGAAATCTGAGTAGAATGGCTGTGGTTGTAGTAGGTCAAGTTGTACAAAAACGTTACACTGACAATGATACAATGGCTCTTCTAGATGACTAACTGCAACTATATAGTAACTCAATTAAAGCATTTTATTTATTTCAAGACAGTCACTTCTATTTTCATTAGGCTACATAAATCAGTTCCGATGTTTGAATGCTTCCATTGTCCAGGCAATTCAATTAAAAAGGGATAAACGGGTTTCTTACCATCTTTGGTGTGGGCTTGCAAGGCAGAAAGGCCCAGGAGGACAAAGAGCAGCCACCAAGGACAAGGATTAGGCAGTGGCTTCGCACTGAAACACAGGCGAGGCATGGTGGTCAGCCTGTTGAGATGAGTATTTGTAGGTCCTACTGAGGAGACAGCAGCCTAGACATCCTGAGAGACAAGACACAGACAGAGAGGCTCCTGTGGAAAAAGACAGCATGAAAGAGAAGGAAGGAAGGAAGGGGGGGGGGGGAGAGAGAGAGAGAGAGAGAGAGAGAGAGAGAGAGAGAGAGAGAGAGAGAGAGAGAGAGAGAGAGAGAGAGAGAAAACGACTTAATTTAATACATTTTCTAAATTTAGAGTCAAGACTTAATCAACAAAAGTGACTAATTGAAAGTGGTTTCAATCACACTGGCTATGCTGACTGTCTTGAAGTCTAAAACAATGTGACATTGTTACTATTCAACTGCTCATAAATGACAACACCCACAAAACAATCTGTCATTTAGAAGATTTTGTGTTTTTTTGTCCAGAAGCCAGTGTAGTAGATTTGAAAGCCAATGACGGACAAAGTCATTTTGACAGAGTATGCTAGCCTGGAATCCAGACTGATTCGCTCCGTTCAGCAGACTTCTTTTTCCGAGCAAATCAGTCTGGATTCCAGGCTAAGAATATGTCCCATCCAGATATTCTATTTATTTTAGGAAAGAACAAACAATTGCATTATTGCAGAGCTACTCACTGTTGACTTCATGCCTAAATCTGAACTCACTGAAGGCATATTCTTTTCAGCGATTTAATCAAATTGATGGATTGCTGTAATGCTTCTGCTCACTCAGCGTCATGGTCAGGATCATTTGTGATACTGTGATGACATTATGCATTAGGACTCTGACACTGCTTGCATTGTATAATCTGACTATATTATTATGCTCAGTGAGAAGGAAAATTACATCATGTATTTTCCCTCCGTGGTTTGATAGACATAGCCAGGGAGATACACATTTGATCAATTACTCTAACAGAAAAGGGAGCTAGCTCATATAACACCTGACTAAATAATCTCTTGTTTCATCCCTCGAGGATCCTGGAACACCTATACGTTGTTACCTATACGTTGCTACGACGACATGGACCTTGAAAGACGACAGATGGAGATGGGCACCCGCACACACACTTACACACACACACAAACCTTCCCCTTACATGGACATGACTACACTTATACAGTATATGGATGGACACCTAAAATTGATTTTTTTTTAATGTATTATTGTGGACTGAAAATGAAGCAACGTGCTTTAGTGGTTGATTATAATTTTTTTAGGTTAGTTTAGTCCCGTTTGTCTTGTTTTATTGCTCACTACCCGTGGGGCTGACCTGTATACATTTGATTGGTTGATTGGATTGTTATACCTTTCAATCCAGGAACACCTTTGTGTAACATTAGCTGTTGCTATACAGTATATATAGCAATTTTTGAATTAAAATCTGAAGTTTATCAGAAAACTTTAGAAGGCGTTTTTAGAATCGGCCTCAGGTCTAAATAGCTTAACGTGTGCCTCGTAATGAGGATTTGGTACACTGGGCTTCTGCATGTACTGTATCACAGCAAATCACAAGACATTTTCCCATTAGCAGCATTGTATCAGCATTATATGACAAGAAAAAGGCTGTCTTTGACATTCATTTTGTTATGTTATTTGCAGACAAATACAAGCCTCAAGTGATAGGCCTATAACTTACCTCAGAAGCTGCCGGCTAAATATGTTTTGATTTAAAGACCCTATGGATAAGTGAGTTCACCTCCTCTGATAGAAATACAGATGGGAGTTATTCGAGTTGAGCACTGGGAGAGTGAATAGTGTTTGTGACAATTCTAATGAAAAGTTTAAAAGCAAATGTCTTGTGAAGTCAGTAACACTATTTAAAAAGGATCAACTAATAGGATGATTGGGCCTTTGTATGAATTCACAGGCATACTACTAATCTGAGCTGAACATGACCTAACGGCACAATATTAACTTGTTACCTAGGAAATCACTCCCTTAGGACCCGGCAAATTAATCAAAATGTCACTTTCACAATAAAGCCATGTGAATAATCTAGAGTAGAAGATTAAGTGTTCTGTGGAGCTGTTCAGAGAACACGCTCCTAGCACCTAGGCTCTAATGTAGCCTGTTTGAATTCCGTTCCCGACGATCTTTACTGCATGTCTCTCACCATCTCTCTCGCCCTGTTTCCTGTCCAACACATTTCTTTATGTATAGTTGTCTTTTCTTTGTAAAATGTCTCAATTGTAACATTGTATCAGCTGCTCTCAGACAGAGCAACTCCAACCTTGCACTTTGTAAGATAAGAGTATCTGCTAAATGCCTGAATTGTTACAATGTAACTGTCAAAGAAAATAAAACTTAAGATAAAAAAACTAATAAAGGAAGTAAGGAATCTGTTCTCAAAACGGCTTGAAATCATATTAATTTTCCACTCTTCCACTGAGGCCTGAATCATCTTCTTGAAGTATTTTATAGCAAATAACCCATGGCATAAAAAGTCACATCAACTCCACAAGAGTCAAAACAGGAAAATAGATCTCTTTCAAGGGTGAAGTTGCCTTGCCCTGCAAATGAAAAGCCTTTTTTTTACCAGCACAAATAGGGGCAAGGCAGTAACTGAAGGCACACCCTTATTATCAAATTCCTTTTTTGCCTTCTAACATTAAGTGGTTAGTGACTCTGATGAAGAAATTGGCAACCTTCTGAATCTTGGAGGGGCTAAAATGGACACATGACTTCTTATTGAAGGCATGCTCTTGTTACTTAACTATGACAAGCCAGGCTCTAAGCAAGCAAACAGAGATTATACAGCTGCAAAGGTGGGTCATGAAGAAAGGGCTTTCAAAGGACTGTGTTACATTGACCATTGGCAACATCAGCAACATTAACATCTCTGCTAATGGCTGGAAGTAAAAAATAGACTGGCATGCTCCTTTAATTTAGTATCAATTAACTACTAAGGTAGTTTGATCCAAAGGAAAAAATTAAATCAGTATGAGTATGCAGTTAGAGACAAACAATACAAAACCCAGTGTTATATGGCAATAAGATAAAATAAAAAAAACAACCTAAAAACAACCCTATCTTCCGCCCGGCACAGTTCGACACTGGGTGCAATGCAACTAAATTATTATCGCTATTTTCCAACCAACACAGTTGTACATTTTATACCCAGGCCCACGTTGTCGAGATAGATTCTTTGCCAATCTAGTGCTAGTTATTGGTCTTAAAAATTAGGTGTGGTCTGGTGCATTTCTATCTACACACAGAGAGAAGAGTCAAAAAGCATTTTGCGCTTAGACCAGCTTTTAGTTGGTCTTAACTACCAGCGCAAGTGATGGACAAATATTGACTTATTATTTAGAGATAGATGGTCAAATACACATTTCCTTAGCAGAAATGTGTTTGCGTCTCCTCCAACTTGCTAAATCCATCATTTAAATAGTAATGCGTTATGACTAAGGCGCAACAAACTGAATGGAGACTACACTGATTGGTCCAATTTGTTATGCCCAAAGCAGACCCAGACTAATTCAGAGTCTAAATACAACCCTGCTTTGCGCCATGTGCCTGACTTTGCGTCCAGATAACAAAATAAATAAATACAATAAATAATAAACTAGCAAAATGGGAGGGGAAACACCCCCAATGCAATTTCCCCCTGTGTTTTGTACCCTGCACAATAGATCATCTAATAGGGCCCAAAGTATTAGTATTAGTAATTTGTGTAACCATACAAACTGATAACAAAGTTAAACAATTTGCCAGTAGGACCCATTATTTCCAGACAGTATATACAGACAAACAAGGCAGAAATATGGGTTGTGTGATTGTGCAATATAACTTCTGACTGTTGACATTGAGACAGAACACAGAACCTGCAAACAGTTACAGATAGGCATGCTGCAGAAAGTAGGCTGACTCTGTCCCAATAAACAAATTGTGTTCTAGAACAAGCTGGTGAGGAATGTGTGGCCAAACCATGAAGACGTTTGTGTTTGTTGTTCTCACCAAAGAGGTAGACCTTCTGCACAAACAAATAAAACAAATGTCACAGAATGAAAAATCCAACAAGAAATGTTGCAAGACTAAATGAAGCGTAGTAGCCAACACCACTCTGTGTGTGTGTGTGTGTGTGTGTGTGTGTGTGTGTGTGTGTGTGTGTGTGTGTGTGTGTGTGTGTGTGTGTGTGTGTGTGTGTGTGTGTGTGTGTGTGTGTGTGTGTGTGTGTGTACCTCCCATGTACCTCATTGTTTGCATCACACCACAGGGCTTGTTACTGAGACCATGTCACACACTCTGAATGGCTGCAATGCCTGGTTATAAAGGGCTTTATATAGCACACCACGACAGAATAGCTGATCTCATAAGGGACATATCTAAACATGTTTCAACTCTGTACTGAAAATCCTGAGATCTTTGCACATCTCTCTGCTAATACACCAGATGTTGTTGTCAATGAAGGCTTTTTACAGCACCTTGTAAATATTTGTGTCCTTGTATTGTATCTCTTATGTGGACATAAATAAATGATTTAATGTGTGCGCGCAGTGCGCACACATGTTGCAGTTAGTCCGACCACCATCCCTTGAGAGATGCTTGGACAGGCTTAGAAAAGTTTCATGGAACAATTCACACACACACAAACACACACAATTTAGTGAAATGCATTAGCGAAAGCAAAACCTGAAAGACCTCTCTAAAACAACACACAGACACACACACACACACACACACCCAACTAACCCCAACCCATTACAGAAATCACTCTGCAACTGCTTGTGCTTGTGCTGCATGGTTTAACAGCCTACAGTTTCATTTATTGACTTTAAGATTCCAACAGATTGTATGTGATTTTATCAGTCACAGCAACAAAGGAGAAACCATGTCTCTATCTCCTGGCCTTTGTATGATAAATATATATACATATATATAATGAATTTATTTGTTAACCAATGTTGATCAGCTACCTGATTATGGCAAAAGACATGATTATGGCAAAACTTAACTTAAATAATAATCACTATTATGGGTCCATAAAACATGTATTCAGCAATTTTGATTTTAATTCCAGACTGACTGCTGAAAGATTGTAAAATGTAAACATTTATATAATTATACAATAATAATATTCCACATTTTATTCCACGATTTTTTGAAAATAGCATTGTTTCGGTCTCTTTCGTGATATTTTTTCGGCGTTAAAACCCTTTCGGCCGAAAGCCGAAAATGCATTTTTTAAACTATTTTCGGCCGATATGTTTCGGTGGCCGAATATTCGGTGCATCCCTTCTTTGTTCATATTTATTTGCTTATCTGTCTCTACTACAACATTATCTCCTCTATAGAATGTGTTGTACAGAGTAGACCATGGCAACAGACAATCACATACAACTACATTCCAACTACAGTATGGACAAAGTTTGGTTACTGTTGCAGTAGCCAGTGACAATCACAAGCCCACAGATTTTCAAAGAGTGGACCCCCAGGGAGGGGTGCCAGGTGGGCAATTGGATCATTATCAACATCATCATTATACAGTATATATACATTTAAAATTTAATTAAATTCATAAGACGATTGTGCCAGATGGTGGCACATCCCGATGGGAGTGACACATTGTGAGCTTGCAGATCCAGGCTTTTTTAAGGCCATTTCACAATACGGGGACCGCAGCCAGAGCCTATGGCTATTTTGGGGGTCCTTGGCATGGAAAATGTTTGCTAACCCCTGAACTAGCCTACTCTCTCAAAAGATTCTAGACAGGAGGGTGATTCTTCAGCTGAAAAATACCTGCACACTGAGAATGAGCTTCACAAGGCATATAGCCGTGACCTTGCATTGCCCCTCAGGCTGCACAAACCAGCCCACATCAGAAAAAAAGCCAAAAACAGACAGTCTCCAGTCCTCTGCTTGTTAGCTTATCTCTGTTTGTGTTAAGTATAAAGGCTCAAGGCTGAGGCGCTTTATCTCTCTGCTGGCTCATTATTTCATTCCAAATTACTATCCCCGCAATTTTTCTAATAAATTATGTTGTAGAAGTGGGAGGCAGGGATTGGACTTGGGCTGACTCCTGCTAAAACTCAAAAGTATCAAGTTGTAGCTATAGTTTAAAAGTAGGCTAGTTCTTATTTGAGCACTGAACAAAAATATAACAATGCAAACTTTACTTTCACTGTTCTGGTTTTTGTTTGTTGGTTAACTGATTAGCAGATTTAGTGAGGTTAATTTTCAAGCCATGGGGGCTAACTGTGTTGAATCAATGTAACACTACAATATCTTTTATGAACTTATAGTGGGTCCAGAATATAACAATTGAAAAGAGTGGGAATATCTTTTAAGCAGCGAGTATCCCAGGGAGAATATACAGCTAATTTTGTCTCCCAAGCTGAAAAGGTATCCATCATCAACCATTACCAATTGCCATCTGAGCTCTGATAGAATCAAACAAATCCATAGAGTGCTTAGGGGAAGCGGAAAAAACAGAACGATTCTGGGAAATCTAACCAAGAAACTGATAGCCGCAGATGGACACACACACACAATCTATCAATGCTTCTTAGCTCCAGCAATAACACACACACACACACACACACACACACACACACACACACACACACACACACACACACACACACACACACACACACACACACACACACACACACACACACACACACACACACACACACACACACACACACACACACACACACACACACACACACACACACAATCAATGCTTCTTAGCTCCAGCAATAAGAAATGTGACCACAAACTGTTAAATCAGAAAGGCGACACACACACACTCATACACTCTCTCGCGTACGCCGCACACGCACACACGTAAACATAAAGAAATACTGCGCACACACAAACCTACAACACCTGTTGGCTGTAATGTATTATTAGGCCCACTGTATTTGAGCTAAGAACAGGATGGATTAGTCTACTAGGCCCTGTTCAGACCAGCAGCCCAAATCCAGCCCAAATCTGATTTCCTATCCAGATTGGAGTCGGATTGTTTTGATGCAGTCTCAACAAGGCTAAGGAATGTGATTCAAATCAGATTTGTAAAATTCTGTTTTAATGCAGTTTTATGCTGTTTGAACTGCATAAAAACAATGCAACTCCAATCTGGATAGGCCACAAATCAGATTTGGGCTAAATTTGGGCTGCCAGCCTCACAGGGCCTAACTTTTTCACTTGTCAATTTGTCTGTTCTTTCAACCCTGAACTTTGCCTCTGTTCTGTTTGAGTATGGGACATTTTGCACTACTATCCTATTTTAAGTAGGAGGCTCTTTTTTAACTACAGTATACGTGGCTTTAAAAAACACATACTCACACGCACGCACACATGTACACACGCATGCCCACACACAGGCAAGCACAAGCACTCTTAATCCTACTAGTTTAGCAATTCACTCAACACAACAATGAGTCTGACTTTAGCTATTACGTGTGCTGGGAACATGAGACTGAATTGAAATGCAGAGCGAAATCATGTCAAACAAACGTGTTTTATTTATAAAGTAGTAACACTAGTCCTACAACCTGCAGCAGAAATCAGTGGGATGAAAGACAAGGACAGATTTTAAACCAAAACCAAAATTACTTTGGTTTTACCACAACAACAATGACAGCACAAACACTACAGCTCATGGGTCCAATTGTTATATCATGACGTTGTATTGCACATGTTCATTACTATGCTCTTAATAAAATTCCAATGTAGTTTGCTACCAATTGCTGCTAATATGCAAGCTCATTTTTGTTTTTACTTTGTTGACAGCACAGACAACCTATGTTGGATATTATTTAAGCTCACTCAGCTGTCAAGTATACGGAAACAGAAAAGGATTACACCATTAACCTCACAGCTTTTTGCATACTACGCAAGCACTCCCTGAATGCACAGCTGCAGCATGCTCAAGTAACCAAACAATAACCACTATGTTACTAATTACTATCCAAACCAAAGTTTCAAAAAGATCGATTACTGAAGAACCCCTCTTCACAAGAATTGTGTGTGTAGGATGGCCTAGCTGGGCCAAAGTCCAGTCCCAAACTTGTGTTCCCACCCTAAAACTATGCCGGGCAAATGTGTCATTAGGCTGTCAGTCTCTGCCCACCAGAGCTAGTGGCTCCACTCTGTGTGGTGACATTTTGAAAGTGCATCTGAGAGTAGCCTACTAATTATCCTTGACCTTTGAATCGGGCCAGAAAGAGACCGGATGCTGTTAGGGGGGAAGCTAGAGGAAAGGAAATGAAAGAGTTGATTTGTGTGTGTGTGTGTGTGTGTGTGTGTGTGTGTGTGTGTGTGTGTGTGTGTGTGTGTGTGTGTGTGTGTGTGTGTGTGTGTGTGTGTGTGTGTGTGTGTGTGTGTGTGTGTGTGTGTGTGTGTGTGTGTGTGTGTGTGTGTGTGTGTAATATTAGTGCCCCAGCAGCAGGGGATAAAAGGACATTCAGTCTTACTGAATGTAGGTTTTGGCACTGGATGTCTCAACCAAGTCGTGTTTCCTTCCCTCCCTTGTAAAGGACACAATCTTTCTGTTTAAAATAACATTTCCTAATGTATATAAGAGGCAAGGAAATTAGTCACAATACAAATACACCATCTACCTAGGCTCCCTGATGTATGCCAGTCTAAAAATAATAATAAAGTGCATTGAAACAATATACAGACTAGTCTGATGTCTTGTAGAAGGAAGCAAGTTGACTGGTCATAAAGAAAATACAAAGGCAGGGTTGTCTTTGTTATGTCAGGTAGTGAGTTATTTATGTCCGACTTAGAGCCATAGTGTTTCCTCTACATTCATGGACAGTGGAAACTAATAATTTTGACTTGTCATTAGTCTACATGTTGGAATTATTTTGCATTGCTTTTTGGGGTTGTTAATTTCAGTAACGATCAATTTATTTGCCTTCCTTTTACTAATAAAACATTATCATTATCATTATGTTATCATCACTAGTCATAAATGTATTGTACATGAATTACTATAATAATTACTAAAAATAACATTGGGATGGGTCTATTTATGGTCATTTCTGAAAAGGTTAGTTTTACAGATACTTACTGATCAAATGGCCAATTAGATTATGTTTATATTTTGCTTCCCGTTTTCTATGTTGGTAAAAATCTGTTCATAAATTATAGTGTATTGACATTAGCAACAGGAACCAGCCAACCAAACACTATCTGTTTTCCTAAAGCTGCAGAATGTCAAAATTGCAGGAGTGCCTCTCCTCCATGGTCCTGTTTGCAGAAGCTATCGCTGACCAAGCAAAGCCTTGAACAAGAACTATCATAGAAGTCAATATATTTACTCACATCCAAGTGCAAAAATAACATGGTTGTGTCATTTTAAACACACATCCGAGCTATATTTTATCACTCAAGTTTGGAAACAAGAGATTAAGAGAATAACCCACTTGTGTCAGATGTGATGTGGCCCTATTTCACCTGTGTGGACATGAACTACACACAACAGATAGATCATCTAATATTCTGCTGTGACTATTTCTGGACAATAAATGTGTCTCTGGTTACAGATATGTTGTAAATACATAGACAATCCAAAGCAAATTGGACTACAACATGGAACACAACCGAAATAAGCTCTCGAGCTTTTTGTGTTAAAGGTTTTGATTGATTGATTGATTGAATACTTTATTAACAGTTTGCCAAAAAAAAAAGCACATTAAAGTACAGTTCTATACAAGGTCTGCTATTGGGATTAAACCCAAGACAACACGCTTGTTTCCATTGGGGTCCTGTCTGTATTCAATTCCTCTAAACATTTAATGACAGACAAATATACAATACTATGCTAAAACATCATATCCTTTTGTTGACACTACACGTATTATGTTTATTTTTGTCAATAAAATACTCAATCAATCAATCAATCAAATAAATAACAACAACAACAACAGGACTCACATCCTAGCATTAGCAACTGGATAACATGATGGAGGGTAGCCTACTGTGTTGATAACTATTCACATCCAGTCACTTTGGCCACACACGGACAACACACAGGTCCTTGTTTTGTTTTACAATCCGTAACACATCCACACAAATAAAACGGCTTAATAAATTAGATTTATGAGGAAAATGTAAGTTCCAGGCCATGTCCAGTGAGACTGTGGCTAAACAGTTAGCTGCAGGCAGCCCACCATAACGTTACACAAACACAGAGCAGTGTCAGTGTTTTCAAAAGTACTGCTAGCCAGCAAGTGCGACTATATTAAGATCATAATATTACGTTTAATATTTACCTTTCTATAACCCCTCACTGGCGTTGATAGATATCCTTTCAAGCACAACTTATGTTGTTATATTCGATTAATCAACTCGACACGGTTAAAATGTTGAAGTGCGTAGACGGCTGGTCGCGACCCTGTTGTCCCACTGTGTTCAGTCTTGCACCCCAGTTGTTCCAGAACGGGATAGGATTACTGGAACAGGGCGGGGCGTGATGTACGCCCCCGTTATATTCTCACACTGATGTTTAGTTTTTATTTGTGCCGTGTTGTTTTATGTCAGATATTAAGCTTGATACGATGAATCACACATAATAACGTATTTAAAATACGCCATGGACGACCTACATTAAAATTATCAACTGTAATGCGACAAGCACTGCCACCTGCTGACAATATTTTGTTAGTGCAGTATTCAGCGACACACCAACTGGATGGCCCAGACATCTGGGCACCTCGATGTAAAATTGGCTATTTTGTCCAAAATGTAAAAATAAATAAAAAGAAATTGACATATGGTCTTAAGTAATGTAAAGTGTACATGATGTGAACATGCACGGTACATCGTAGCTTTTTAGCTACGATGTACATAGCTTTTTTAAAATATTTTTTTGGTGAGATCTGACGTTCATAGTGACAGAACACTGTCCCAAAAAAAACAAAAAAAAAAACAGAAGTCTCGCTAGACGAGATTGAAATCTCAAGATTTCAATCTCGTCTAGCGAGACTTCTGTTTTTTTTTTTTTTTTTTTGGTTGCATAGTGTTCTGTCACTATGAACGTCAGATCTCACAAAAAAAAAAAAAAAAAAGCTATTAAAATATGTGATCTAACCTAAGGCCTATCCGCGCACCTTTTAAGCTGTGGCAGCTCAGGGGTGGAGTTATGAAAATTTTCTACTGTACCATTCATCCTAAGATATCATAACGTCATAGAAAAGGTAAGAAAACTTTAGTCCAAAATTCTCCTTTAAATAGAAGGATTTTATCCTTCTATTTAACTTGATAGGTTTTGTAGCAATTTGTAGCAATTGTAGAAATATTAGACCTTAGTTGTCGAATGTTTAATCATGTTAATCATGTATTAGTTAACTAAATATAAGAAAATATTTTTGAAAATATTCATTTATTTTAACATTTTGGGAAAAAAAATCCAATGTAACTTTAATTTAGAGATGCCCACTCTTCCTTGGTGGTGCCCACCCTTTCGGACCCTCATGCTATGCCCTATTTATCGCTCATGGTTTTGCCACAAAACACAGGCCTATACATAATATGAATGGTAAACTTAAGAATAATCTATGACATTAATTACAATAGACCCGGTCCCAACGCATTCCCATTGTAGCTAATCCAGTCAATTTGTAATCTCTCAAGACAGATTCAGCTAATTTTGTTGTTCTTTTTTTACTGAATGGGTTCCCAGATTGGTTAATACAGTATGTGATTTGACCCATGCAGGGAAACTGCAGTAGGCCACTACGCCTAATCATTCCAGGTTTTATGTGACCTCCAGGGACAACCAAATATCATATTAAAATGATAGGCTACCATATAGGCCTACTTAGCAGATACATTCAGGGGTCAACATTTGTGTATCTCTGTTTCTCTGTTTATGTCTCTATACCTTGGTTTTCTAGGCCTAGCGTATTCTCATACAACCATCAGATATCACATCACCTGTTCCCAATGGACATGTGCACTTTGGGAGCCCTCTTACTCCAAAAGTACCTTTTTTGGAATTCAAACAAAGTCAATGAGGTAATATACTATTTATTATGATGGAATATTCTGCACTGATTTATATTTTTTTCCCATGAAAACCCTGATGTACATATTTGCACACAGTCACAGATTGAAACCTTAAATGCAATCCTTTAACCTTAAACCTTAATCTTCACTCCGTGTCCTCATCCAAAGTTTGTGTCTTCCACAGTATAAATATAGTTGTACTTTTTATTTTAAATGTATCTTGATTTACATTTTCAGTCTCATTTGAAGCATTATATCGCACAATCAGGGTAATCATTTTGTAATTAAACACTTATTTTTGCTCACTGCTGATAAGATCATTGAGAAACTCACTGTGGTCTTCCCATAAGACAATAAACATCACAGGAGTCAATATCATCTTCACAGATAAGAATATTTTACTGGAGTGTGATTCGGGAATAGTAAAAGATAAGTCATTATATTGCAAAAATAATTTGGGTATAGGGAGTGTGTTTCTTCCCTGTTTGTAAGGTTTGTACACACACAGACCAGAAATCTTGCATATAGTCGACCAAGCACCATGTAATCTCCCATGCAAATGTAAACATTTAGATAATAATTCACATGTATGGTAGATAGGCTAACTGAGGCATGTGTTTGTGTGTGTTGTAAAGACCCATTTTGTATGTTATGTTTGTATGACCTCATTTTTATGTTGTGTATGTTGTAAGAGCTCATTTTATGTCATTTATCTGTCCTATAGTTCTTATGGTGTCCAGTAAAAAGGTGTTTCACAACTGAAGGAAGGGAAAACAATTTTATGTTCAAACAAGGTCTAAGGCTGAGCATAAATAAAAACTTCTGGAAACATCAGTATGCTTCACCATTATCTGGCTTGGGTTTGCTACAGTAAGAATGAAACACAGGACATGAGAGGCTGCCAAGAGCAAGTGTCAAGAGAATGGATCATTCATTTCTGAATCAGCTGTGTGGAGTGATATCTTGTAGGGTGAGTAGACTGATGTGACCCTTTTTGAATCCTCTCAGGTTGTGTTCCCACATTATTATTGACTGACACGGATCACTCAAATGAGCTGGATGACTGACATACGACTTACAACAGGAAGTGATGCCCTTAAGCCTTAATTCACTCAAGGCCTCATGGGACACTCCACACTGGAAACTCGTGGATAGATGAGATAAGATCCCTACCCCATGTCTACTCTGTAGCACCATGGACAGCGACGCAGTCTCAAAATGGACGCCATTGATGTAACAATAGCCTATAATTCTTGCATTCAATGTGGTACTGAGGTACTCTAGTCTAGTCTATCTAGAGAAAAACTATCCCAACTTCATATCATTTCAATACTATGGCATTATTGGCAATCGTGGACTTTTGCATTACATAAAATAGATAGAGAAAATATGCCCAGAGGCCAGGGGAAATGTTTTCAGACATCAGGCCAGCTTTTTTACAATTTTATTGCAGTCTAGGCCAAATCAGAAGCTAATTAATCGGCTACATCGTTTGTTGTAGGATATATATAGCCTTGTCTGTCTTTCTTGTACAGTATAGGCTGCACTCAGCTACTGTCACAGTTCGTGGAGCTCAGAGCATTGTCGGTTGCGTTCCTCTTGATTGGTTAGAGCACTACACAACAATGTCATTGGTCACCATTGACTAAATGGGTGTGGCTAAAACGTCAACACTTATGTAGTCCGTGTGACATTGAATTGCATGTTGCTGTCTCTTGTGTTAAACTGACAGCATGTGCATGTTTTCAGAAAGGCAGACGGTCAACAGGTGACGTAGCCCTACGGTTCAACGAGATGGCACGTGTCTTTGGCTTCAAAGCATGTCGGAAAATTCGAGGCTCTCAGATTAGAAATTTGCTGGAGACAAAAAATGTTTTCCTTTTCGACTGTGACGGGGTAATATGGGACGGAGAACATGCAATAACGGGCGCGCCCAAGGTTGTCAATTCATTGATTAGGCACGGGAAAAATGTATTTTTTGTCACTAATAATCCCACTAAGCCACGGGAGAAGTATCTTCACAAGTTCTACCGACTGGGATTCACTGATGTCACGCAAGCGCAGATCTTCAGCTCCTCTTATTGCTCCGCACTTTATCTAAGAGACGTGGCCAAGGTGCAAGGCCATGTGTTCGCTATCGGGTGCGAGGGTCTCCTCAAAGAGCTGCGGGACGCGGGGGTCGCTCTGACAGATGAAATGGACTCACCCGACGACACCATCGACAAGTGCGCGTTAACGCCTGGTGTAAAGGCAGTCATAGTTGGATATGATGATAAATTGACGTTTCTCAAATTAGCCAAAGCTTCGTGCTATTTGAAGGATCCAAATTGTTTATTTCTGGCCACCGACAGTGACCCATGGCACCCACGGAGAGATGGAAGAATAGTACCTGGTATGGTGATCTCTCCTTCTCTCTCTCTCTCTCTCTCTCTCTCTCTCTCTCTCTCTCTCTCTCTCTCTCTCTCTCTCTCTCTCTCTCTCTCTCTTGCCCCTTCTCTCTCTGTGCCCTCCCCAGTTTAGTCAAAAGTAACTATATGCAATTTTTTGTTATATTGCACATTTTGATACACAAAGGCTGTGTACTGTGTAGGCTACCTTACATACAAATAAAGAAAATGGGTATGTTTTGGGCATAGTTATGAATGGTGATTCAAGATTAATTAATTATTAATCTGTTAAATTTGACACACTCACTCACTCACTCACTCACTCACTCACTCTCACACACACACACACACACACACACACACACACACACAGACACAGACACACACACACACACACAGACAGACAGACAGACAGACAGACAGACAGACAGACAGACAGACAGACAGACAGACAGACACACACACACACACAGTAAACACACAATGTAAAAAAAAATGTAAGAAGTACAAAAGTGTAAAAATTATAGACTTCTTAAATGACCTCAGGAAAGACAGCTTCAAGGCAAGCTATTAACCCCACTGCCTCCCTCCTCTCCTGCCTGACAGGTTGTGGAAGCCTCGCTGCAGCCTTGGAGGTGGCTACTGGCCGCAAGGCCACAGTGATTGGCAAACCCAGCCGCTTCATGTTTGAGTGCATCTCCAGTCAGTTCAAAGGGGTTGACCCAGCCCAATGCCTGATGGTGGGGGACCGTCTGGAGACTGACATGCTGTTTGGAGCTAACTGCGGCCTGGACACCATGCTCACGCTCACAGGTGTGTCTCAGATGAAGGAAGCTCAGGGTTACAAGGACAGCCAGCACTCCACCAACCAGAGCTTTGTACCTGACTATGTGGTAGACACCATTGCTGACTTCTTACCTGCTTTTGAGGACATGGACTAGCTGAGGAATCAATGAGTTCACTTGTTTGTTGTTTAGAATATACAATCCTGAGTGTTAATACGGGTCCATATGGTTACATTTGCACACTCAGAGTTGCATTGACGATTTTACTGTGTAAGTGGATTTCTGTCCTTTCAAGGGCAATGGTTCGTCGTACTGTATTTGCAAAAGCACAATCTCATCAGTGGATAATAGATACTAGAACTCCCTATGATGTTGCACTGGCTCTGTGAACAAATGCGAGCGATATAGACAAATTATTTACATTTACCATATTTTTGACCAAATACCTCAATATCGATGTTGTGACGATACTGTGACAATAGCTACTTGTGCTCTCATAAAGAATTAACACAATCATCAGTAATGCCTATAACTACACACAGAAAAATAAAGGTGCTAACTTGAACCAAAACTGGTTCTCCAGAGAGGTTCTTTAAAGAACTATCCCATCCCTTTTCCCCTCTACACTAAATGAATGAATGATTGAATGCTAGTAAACATTTCTGGTTCCACAAAGAACTTAAGTTTGACCAAAAACAGTTTCTGTAGAACCACAAGGAACATGAAGAACCATTCACTAAATAAAATGGTTCTTATGTAGGAGATGGTTCTTTGTGGAACCATATAGCCTTTTAAAGAACCATGCCATTTACATTATAACAACATTCAAAATCCCAGATGATCTTGTCACGATATCGATATAATACAAATAAATTGCCTATCCCTAGATGTTTGGTATTACTATGTTAGATCTTGAGAAAAGGAGACTGTTTAACAGAATACCATGCACAATGCAAAACATTACAAACATTCCAGTGTTCTATCGATACATGGGACATTCTTTGTAACTAGTATTTTAAAAAAAATGTTTTTATCCACTTAAATGTTTTGAGAGGTCATGTTACTGTATCTATTGTGTAAGTAGCCTATATATTAACTGGGTATTCACTGTTCCCCATTGCCAAATTCCAGCAAAGTATTGATTCATGATGCAGAATTGTTTACACTCATGTGGTTGAGTAGATGTGATATTTTAGTCATAAAAAAAAGCAAATGTAAAATTTTGGTTCTAAGAGATAATTTACCAATCAATTATCCAGTGTGTATTTTCTCTCTGGCCTGTCTGTGGTGTCTATAATGCAGTGTAACTAGTGAGAAATACTCTTCTTGGTACTGGAAATTGAACTCTCTGGTCAGAATTTGTGTTGGACAAAAATTGCACTGTTGCGAAACCTCTGTTAATGTTCAACTAGAATACCAGCAAGTTATAGTTGCATAAAAATACATAACGTATTTTACATAGTGTACCAAGTCTTTAATCTCGAGTGTAATTGGCAAATTCACTGCAAATTACTTTAAGAATGTGGAGTCGTGCTAGTTCCTACCAGCAAAAAACATGGTATGAAGGTCCCCATCAGTTATGACAAAGGAAACAAAATACCACGGCGAGTTACAATGATCTTTTAATCATCTTTTAATCATTCAAAGCCAACAGATCACAAACTCAATCCCATTCCACAAAGTCATCTACTGTAACCTGCTGTTCAGCATCCCTGAAAGCCTGTTCAATACCATACTCCAAAACACAGAGGTGTTCATTTATTGCTCTGGGAGGCCCAAAGGAAAGACACTTTTCAGAAAGTTACTTCCATCTTCCATGAACAGTAGCCTGGTCCTTCTATCTGGGTATGGTGACGTCACAGGTCAAATACAAAAATTGTGCACAAGAAAGAAAACAAAAAGCAGCTTCTGTTGCAGAGACCAACTTAGTACTGTGCTGGTATAATGTTTGCAAATAAATGCTCAAGGATTGAAACGAAACACATCTGAAATGGATGGCTGCCGATCCAATCGATAATATTCAGTTATTGTGACAGCTTTGTTGTCTAAAGAAAACGCACAAAGCTTATAGAATGGCAATTGAAGTTAAGATACAATACAATTAAGCAAGCAGAATATCTACATAGTAGTATTTAAAAATAAACTTCATATGTACAAGTATACTTTATTATGCATGACATCTGATGTGGGCATGGTAACAGGTCCTCTTGTACTGAGGAATAAAATAAAGACAGACTGATTTCAACAGATAAGGACTTTGGTTGTGTTTTCTGGGTCACCATATGTCACTCAGGTCCACCACGCTATGGGAAAGAAAGAAAACAAATCATAGATAAAAACAAAAGACACGGGGGAAAAAAACTGCTTAGCCTTAAGATGTGGGTGGTCCAAAATATCAATCAGGAAAATAATTTCTTGAGTTTCTATACAATGCTTTGTCACAGATTCTAAAAATATGTATTTCATATTCATAATATACTCCAATTTCATATTGGAGTAGATAGAATACAATATTATATCATATCCCCATGGCACCAGTACAGCAACAGTGGGCATGTCTGGACTTTAGATATTTCAGTGGTCCCTCACCTGAATGTACTCCATCTCCTCCACCGTCATCAATGTCCTCCTGTATCTCTGAGGGAGCGTCTGAATAGAGGCCAAGGAGTCTGGTGTGCCAGGAAGCCGAGTCATAGGTGCTGGTGGTCTCGATAATGGAGGTGCCACAGCGGCTGGAGGGGGACTAGGAGAACTCTGTGATGGGAGGTTGACTGCTAATATTTTTAACGCCTCTAGGGCTGAAATAGAAGAAAAATAATATAAATAAATAAGAATAATTATTGATATACATTTGTATATGTAACCGGTCCGGTACTGACCAATACATTTACTTGAGTACTGTACTTTTTCGGAGTATCTACACTTTACTTGAGTATTTTTATTTTTGCATATTTACGACTTTCACTCCACTTAGACAAAATTTGGCAAAGGTACATTATTAATTAACCACTTAGGGTGCAGTCACACCGACTAAGCCAATGCTTTTCAATGGGAACGGAGCGGTTTGTGGCCATTTGTGGATTTCCACAAAAAAACGCTCCGTTCCCATTGAAAGCATTGTCAGAATCTACCGCATCAGCAGAATTAAAGTTCGGTGTGACTGCACCCTTAAGCCCTATTTCAAAATACTAGACTGGCACCAGTCTACGATGTAAGTCGGGAACAATGGGAATGCAAATTGCATGCCCCACCCGGTTATGCAATATTTAGGCATAAATAAGCTTTGAGCTTATGCCTTTTCGATCAACCAGAAAGAAATATTGGATTACAGCGTGTTATGTTTTGCGATACTGTTGATGTGGACCGAAATAAAGTAAACTAAACTGAACCTGTTGTACCAGTTGTCAGAGTACCTGTTCTACCCGTGTCTGTTCATATCGGTCAGTCGTTCATAAGATACGTGAACTACAGGAGTACTTGCTTTTAATTTAAAATGCTAAAGTATTCCAAATTACAAAGTACATTTTGTAAAATACAAATTATTGGACAGAGCAACTCTCACTTGTAGTCGAGTAATAATTGACCAGGATTATTCATACTTTGACTCAAGTACTGGGGTTGAGAGTACTTTGTCCACCACAGGTACTCACGGTGTAGATTCACAGAAATGTTAGACATACTCACCATTTGGTTTTGGGACGCCGTTTCTACTGGGAAATTTAATCATAGGGGCATGAGGCCGTATAGCCTGAAACAACAAAAGTAACATATACAGCACAAATCAGAATATTTGTATGAATAATACAAGATAAATGGTTCTTTTGCTAGACAACAACGTGTGTCAGGCTTGTATGTCTTGGCTCATGGGTAACAGAATATCAGGAGTAAAAGGAATGTTTACACTCGCTAGAATCTATCTATTTTTAGTGAAGTTGGAACTTAAGTTATGCCCTACACCTGTGGTCCCCCCAGGAGACTTGGTGAGGGGGGAGGGGGGTCCCAGGGGTTCCCCAGTCAAATGAGTAGCTTAACTATAATTAAATTCGCTTGAAATTATTACAATACAAAAATGGTTGTTATGTAGCATTATGATATCTAGACAATTTAATTTAAACCTCAAATACTTTCTTCTTAGCAGGGTTCCTATAGGCCATAATAATGTAATGAGGGTCTAATGTAAGACAATTTGGGGCTCCAGGGGTCCCCCAGCTGAATGAGAACTTAACTGTAATTCAATTCACTTGAAATTATTGCCATACAAAAATTGTTCTTCTGATGTAGCATTATGACATGTGTACATTTAAATGTAATTTAAACCTAACATAGGCTACTTTCATATCAAGGGCCATATTAACTTTAAATGAGGGTCCATCGCCTAATGAAAGTCAATTTGGTGTTGAACACATGAACATGAACACATTTAGAAAAGCCCTGATACACCTGGCCTAAACAACGTGAGCGTCTACTCAGTTAGTGTAACTTACAACCCTAAAGCAATGGTCAAGAATGTATGTTAGCATTGGTTTTAAGTTGTACGAGAAATGCAAACAATTGACGTCATTTATGTGTAGACCAACAAGGACATCAGCAAGGGTATATTACCGACATAAAAAGAGGCTTTGTGTTAAGTAGGTTAAATCACCAGCCGTTCCTAGCAGTAAGATATACAACATAACATAACCATATTTAAGGCAGTCAAATTAGCACAAAACACGGGGTTTGTAATGCAGTAAAGGGCCAGTCAACACCCCTACCTGAACTGCTGCTCGGACGGGAGCTGCCATTTTGGAACTGACTTTGCTCCCCATGACGACCTCACAGGCTTTACATCCGGGTCACAATGACTCTGCACTTCCTAAACACACCACACAGAGGCGCTGTCGTCATTCTAAAAGATCCATACCATAACGTATAGAATACCGTTTTGCGGCATGGGAAACATCCCAGTCAAAAGATGCTGATGTTGTGCTGTAACGTTGCAATATCATAAAACAAACAGGTGCCACAACAAGGCTAGGAAATTAATGTCAGAACAGATTTGACATTAGAAGGTATGAATCCATAGTTTTAAAAAGTTGAAGCTTTTAAAACAAATATGCCATGCCAAATAGGGGCTTATTACCTTTCTGACAATATTCTCAGCCAGCTGATGGATCTATTATTCCCCCCCCAAAAAAAGTGTCCTGTCAGGTCAAATGTTCAGGCCATACTGCCGTTATATGGGTATGTTTCCAGAGAATTTCTAAGAATAGAACAATAAAAACCCCGCAAATGAACAAAATCCCTGTATACCAAAGATCACAGAACGGTTATCAGATCCGTTATATGCTTGTCATGATATCACACAAAGCTGTAATGTTCTAGAACATGGTATATTTGGTTACAGGAAATGTCAATGACAAACAGAGCTAGCAAATAACCTACCTGCTATCTTTCATTTCTACTGGAATACAACGAGAGGGGTTGAAGAAGGATAACCTGGTCACGTGGCTAGTACCAACCAACCAACGGAGGATTAGAAGCAAACAGAGATCATACAAATGAGAGTAGATACATACATACGTCGTGGTCAAAAGATGATTGTAGCTAGATAACGGGAAATCAGCCGAGTTCCATTTTTGTGCAAATTTGGAAGTACGTCGTCAATAAAACGGTCAAATCATAATCTAGAAACTAGAGGATAAATAATCAGAAAGGACTGTTTTTCTAGTTGTAGCAGTCTTATAGCATCCTCTGTCTAAACGTAAACGTTGCCTTGTAGGCTACCATAATAATCCATTGCGCGACCTCTGAGGGCGTTACGGTAATGACGCCGATCTTAGCTTCTTTATGCTCTTTGCTGCTCTTCGCTTTCTAAAACGGTTAGCTTGCCGCAATACTGCCATCTGCGGGATTTATAACGCATTGCAATAGTCCCCCCACCCTACCTACCAACATGTATTCTAATTTCTTAGTTAGTACAGGCAAAACATAGCCTACAGTCATCTGTTACAACATGGTCTAAACTTTAGACTCCAAAGCAGAGGTCTTCAACGTTTTTCAGGCCGTGGACCCCCTTAGCTGAGAGAGAGTTAAAGCGTGGACCCCCACTACATACAGCACTATTAGACAGCACTATCATTAGGGTTGTGTTAGTGTAAAGTAATGTCTTTTGTTTGTTTACACATTATCTTTTCTAATAATATGTTGAACTCCCTCTATACCAAATCTCTTCGCCATAAATAGCCAATCTACAGCACGGTGCGACGCGTTGTGAGCTTGTAGATCTGCTATTTTTGGCGAATGTTCCCCCCAGAATAGGGATGCTAGAGTTCAAGTGGTTAATGTAAACCGGTACTATCTCTGATGATCCTCAAGGGGTCCCGGACACCCTGTTGATAACCCCTGCTCTAAGTTTCAATAGCCTTCGTCATTTCTTGCCAATCCTATTGTAGGCTACATTGGCGAGTGATTAATCATGCATTGCTTTTCTCAACCTGAACTAGGGCAGTCAGGTTGAGACCCACATACAATTTTACATGACAAAAGTTTTAAATGGAACCATTTCCTAAGTTTTATTCACCAGGTTTTCGTGGGAAACTGGGAATACATATCTTGACAGTACAGTCCTGTGCAGTGTTCATTTAACGCTGAGTGTACAAGTGGAACCACAATGGAAACAAGCCCCTATAGGGCTTTGTGTTATCCTTTTAGCATCATTGTAAAAATCGTACCACTGTTCTATTGGCAAACTGTTAATGAAGTATTAAAAGGAGGATTGCTCCAAAATGTGAACACCTCTTCAGTTCTCCTCAGACCATTATTCAGACATCATTTCATTGTAGTACGGCATGCAGGCAACCACAACACAATAATAAACTTGTTGAAACATGCATTTTTTATAAATCCATATTTTATTAAACAAAATTATGAGTGAAAAAGGTCCCACTTATCCATGGACCTAACTTGAGAAGTTGAGATATACATATCACATAGAACTGATTTTCACAATAACCATGTTTGTATGAAGTAATAGGATTTGTACAGAAAATGTTCCCGCTTAAGTTTCAAATGAAGACCCTGGCTCCTGCGTCAGGCAGGAATGCAGATATTCGCTAAACATCAGAGTCAATGGAGGGGATGAAATTGTAGATGCTTAAGGTCAGATTGCACTTGTAGGCACAACACAGCATACAGATGCTGGTGTCTAATGTGCTGCGTCAGTGGATCTAGGGCCATTCTGCTGGACACCAATTTGTTCCAGGGTCTGGTACTTTCCAGGGCTAGCTTATTGGGGCTTGGTCTTATCAAAGAGCTGGTTGAGTTGGTCCTTGGTGGTGGCCTCTTTCTGCTGCATGAGGTCAGCGTGGCCCTTGGTAACACCCCAGGCGTCTGGAGTGGCCAAGGAGGGACACAGGGGACGACCAGATGCTGGCTTCAGGTTCTCCCAGTAGTCACGGCGGGCTCTGAAGGGAAAGGAAGGGTACTTATAATACCAGGTAGTATTCCTCATTTTTTGAATGGTATTCAAGTCATCACGATAGACAAACTTGTGTTATATTGGTTCAGTTTAAATTATATATTTTTTTCTAGTCTCACCTGGCTCTGACCCAGGGCTTGGTGTGCATCTCCAGACCGGCACCCCAGCTGCCGTGCTTCTCTGCGGCTGCAGGGAGGACGCCTCTCTCAGCGCTCAGCTCTTCTGCCAAGGCCCTGATGTGGTAGGGTTCAAAACCACAGCAGCCACCGATGTAGCGGATGCCCACATTGTAGGCCTCCCTGGCGTACTTGTGCATGTCCCAACGGGTCAGGATCCTAGGCTCCAGGCCTGAGAGAAGACCGGTGTCATTCTTAGTTTCATTTCATACAAGACTCACAGTATGTTTCATGGGCGCAACCCACAGACTCAGCTGTGCTGCTCATCCCACAAGTGCATGTTCCTTACAAATAGGGCACCATTTAAAAAGGTAAAAAAAAAAAAGGCTTTCCAACTGTATAAAGGTTATTGCCAAGAAGTATTGTTACAACAGAGAACACATATTTCCAAACGTTTTTGTGTTATGTTTCTATGACACATACTGTATAGACCAATTCAATGATACACAGAGGCTTATTCATGCTTGGTTTAGCTCTTCTCACCGTGGCTACTTTAATGCTTACCTGCTGTAATCTAAAAGAGCTGGATCTGCTCCAGTATGTTCAGAACATAGTGGCAAGGCTTTTAACTAGAAATAAGAAAGCGCATCACGTCACCCTTGTTTTAGCTGCTCTTCATTGGCTACCCGTTTTTTTTATTGACTACTTTTCAGTCTTTCATGACTTGCCCTCGAGTTATACAAGTTATATGAGCCAGCACGCAGGAACCGCACTGCCCGTTTATGTGTCTCAAGACCAGAGGTGATGTCAGGCCTAGACCCCCATGTGATACGAGTTTTATCTCTAGGACCCCGATCTACACTGTAAAATCCTCAGTGTTTATAATGAGCAGTGTGCATTACCGAAGGGGAACTCGGGCAGGTCGATGAAGCCCTGGCAGTTGCAGTCGGGGGTGTGGAAGGCCAGAGGCTGACACATGTAGTGAGCCTTCAACCCAGCCTTCTCCACTCCCTCCTTCATCATCTTCGTTGCCTGCACACAAGTCATGGGGTCGAAGTGGCAGTTGATTCCTACAATATCGGCACCTAAAAGGAGGTCAAGGAACCGTGTTATGATGTTGCTACAGAGGACAAATTAGAAGACTGAGATACATGTTTCTTTTCCAACTGGCAGGTTCAGTTTCTAGCCAAGAGGCTTGGTTCCAAGGCATAACATTAACATGTGATTTAGAAATGAAGATGAGATAAATGTTTAGTCTTTAGTGTGACACTGCACCTACCAGCTTTGACCAGCCTGACGGCACACTCTCCAGGTGAGACTCCATGCATGTCTCCTTCTGGTCCAATGCACAGATTAGCAGCCACTGGCTTCCCCGTCGCCTTCAGTACCTCCACGGCCCACACCGCCTCCTCCACATGTTCAAAGTACTGCAGGGCAGACACATTGACATACAGTCAAGACATGTTTCAAAAGTAAAAATGGACCGAGAATCTATGGATTTTGCCTTGCACTTATACAAGGCTATATATCTCAAATTGTTTTGATTTGTGAAGGGCAAAGCAGTCATAACCTGGCAGCAAGAAGACCTCAAATTAATCCACTTCTCATAAAGTGACCTTTGTCTCAATGTTTGTCTTGTGCCTCCCTCCCAAAGGATACCTTGGCTAAAAATATAATAATAATAAATATTCTATCACAAACGCATTACCTCAGCAATCAGGAAATCCACATTCTTCTTGACAAACACATCCAGCTGTCTCTTGAAGATGGCCTTCACCTCAGTCTCACTCTTACAGCTTAGGTAGGAGGGAGTCTGGGAAACTCCACCGGCCACCAGGGCGCCTCCTTCATTGGCTACCTCCCTCGCCAGGTCACAGGCTGCCTCATTAATCTGGGCACCCTGGAGAGAAACGTTAAGTTTGAATGAGACAAGCAAACAACAGCAGTGATGAAACCTGATGATGTCACCCTGGCCTGCACGCAAATTAACATTTCAGACACTAGAGCAAGAGTTTTACCAAGTTATGGATCAAGCCAAAGTCTCTTGTGGTTTTATGAAGTTTACTTCAAGAAGCAGGACAGGTCCAGTAACAGTGAAAGCAATTTTCAAATTGTCCTTGATATAACGTGTTCTTTGAACAGTTGATTTGAGAGTTAAAAACCCTTGCTAAGAAGAAATTCTATAGTCGTGGGTGGGTCATTGCAGATCCAACTGGCATTCGATTTATTAGCCTATGGAACATACTCTAATCGACCTGTACTCATACTATAGCTGTCTGCAATATGGGTATCTACTGTAGTACTTGAGTGCGCAATTATGTTTTCCACTAGTCTTACCAGTATCATGTATCCGGAATTCAGCACCTCCCTATAAATGAATGAGTTACCTTCTACCTCACACTCATGTGGACGAGGTGTAAATATTCCTTTGAACTTACTGTGAAGCCAAGGGCGTTGCCCCTGTTCTCCAGTTTGTCATCACTGGCATAAAATGTGAAGGTCTGCATAACGTCTGACCCTGCTCTCAGGAACTCCCTGTGCAGCTGTCGCACTGAAAATCACAGAAGGCAACCAGATTCTTGAGTGGCACTTGTTAATCAAGACCCGAGGGTCAGCCAGAAAGGTCATACTTACACCATCTAGTTGATGGTAGTAGTATATACAATACATTTCATTTCTATTTTAACTTGATTTTCAGGGGTCAGCTGTACTGAATACTTAAGGAGCTGTAGTAAAGTCCAGATCTGTGAGAATGTGCCTTCGTAAAGTAATGTGAAGGTACAGGCATTTGTCCTCCTCAATAGTTGATTTTATTGAGGAAATGGGCTTACATTGGGTACACAAATGATGACTTCATGGTTAAACCAGTTCCAAAAAAAGCAATGTATGGAGAATCTGCTGGCTAGCCTTTATTCAGAGTGTCTATACATGTGCATGCTCTTCTGTGTGCGCGTGCACAAATGTAAGTGTGTTCCTTGTCTGAATATATGCGTGTAAAGATGTGTATGTGTTGGGTCTATTTGTAAGTGTGTGCATGAATGTGAATGAGTGTGCATGAATGGGCCCCAATGTGCATGTATGCATGTGCGTTCTCCCTGTCTAAAAGTGTGTATGTGCGTGTGTATGTGCGTGTGCGTATGCCAGGAGTGCACGAGTTGTGCGATTTGTGTGTATGTGTACCAGTAATGCATTGTCAATGGTAAAGGATAAGTGCCACGTCTCGTTCCTAAAGGTCAGCTGAGGTCAGTAACCATCTGTGAAACCCCCCAAAAACTGTTTTTCAGAGTCTAACTGTGAGGCTGTTTTCAGCGTGTTAGGTTACATCAGGAACTCAGGATCGGGTCTTGGGCATTAGTATGAAGCTCTTGGCCTCTATGTCTGTTGGCCAATGTAGTATACTGTGTGTCTGTAATAAGTATGTATATATGCAGCATGTATGTGTGTGCGATATGTCATACATATATATATATATATATATATATATATATATATATATATATATATATATATATATATATATATATATATATATATATATATATATATATATATATATATATATATATATATATATATATATATATAATATACAACAGAGCCTTTATGGATTTACAAGGACAAGTCAAACTAGTTAAAATATCAGTGCCCCAACCTGCTTCTGGGTGTTCTGCAGCGGCTTCGGGGGTCCAGGGGCCAGCTTTCACATAACCCCTCTTCTCCAGGGCAAACACAAAGCCGCCATCTCCGATGACAATCTCACCAGCATTAAGACGCTCCAAGACTCCCTGCAATGATTTTGATTTTACATAGGCTTAATTACTGGTAGGCCAACAAAGTAGTCACAAAATAACTTAAAACTCCAGTCATGCAACAAATGTGCTTACAATGTTAGGCTATCTTTTCACACTATAGGCCTACAGTACTTGCATCAGTGGTAAGATTCCAATATTTAAAACAGTCAAAGGGGCAAAAGAAATCCTAATACTAGGGTAGGTCAAAAATCATGCTCATCCAATATAGGTACAATATTCTGTGGCTTGCAACATGTGGTGTTAATAGTTTTAGAAATTGTTCTCATAATAGTCCCGCAAGAACAAGGTGTAACTCCAAGTTTAAAAATGGGTCACCAGAAAAGCTATACCTAATGATGTTAATTTATGACCACTGTCCAAAAGGCTAGCACTGGTCATGTCCATGGATTGGATGTCACAACTTTTTGCACATACAAGTTCTGCAGCACATTAGTCGTCACTCGTCAGTGTAAAGTGGGAAGACAAATTTCTATTGTAAACCACTTTTTTACAGTTTAAGCTTTCCTTAAAGTATATAATTGATGGCACATGTGTATCTGAAATGATTTAGAATGAAAAAAAAAAATCTGGTGACTAAAACAACTAAAAAAAGACCACCACCACTACACATATGGCACTGGAAACAGTTAATGGGCTTAATATATTTGCCCCCCCAAAAAAGATGGAAAATAAAGGAAGCCATTGGAGCCAATAATAGATATTTAAAAAAGTTGACTAGAATAAATCAAATTGGTGCACACACAGTTGCTCAAGAAAATAAACATATCACCTTGGTACTAATGCTGATTTTTATACAAACATTTGTCTGAAAGAGACTAAGACAGTCCAACATGTGGTCCATATGTACCTTTCCTGAGGGTGCCATAATTCCTCCTGACTTGTGAGGTCCTGATTGTTGAATCTTTGAGAGGCTGGAGCGAACATCAGTGAGTGGGGAGGGCCTCTATATATCCCACTGAGGTAGGGGAGGGGTCATCCGAGCCCCCGCTCTGATTGGCACAAAGCAGGTTGCACAACAGTAATGTTTACTCCTCACCCTCCCACCCTGCACTGAATGAGAGTATTGTAAGTGTTACTAGTTTAGCCTGGGTTATGGTTGTTATTGGTGTGCTGCTTAGCAGTCTTCCTGGTGCTCCTGAACAGACACATTATGGATATATGTATAGTGAACTTCATGATTCAAATGTAACACAAATGTATAATCCTGGTTTTGCTGTCTGCAATTGATCTGTCCACGCCCTACGGTAACCATGGTAATGACCTTGAGTAGTGATCCTCAGCACCTGAGCTGAGGTGATCAAGCACCCTATAAAAGCAGTGTATTTGTCTGTGTGCCACCATTATAGCACTGACGAAGGTCCTGGGAGGACTGAAACGTTTGCTTTTTAATCCACTGAGCACATTATGAGCATCTCAAAATAAAGAAAACAAATATTTTCTTTAAGTCTTGTCTAAGGAGTTTTCCTTAACCTTCATGCAGTGAGTGAGTCTCCTTCCGTCAGTTTACCATATGTTTTTCGAGACCACCGCACCTGCAGTTCTCCTGTTCTTTACATTATGGATAAAAGAATGCTATGACATCCAAATTACAGTATACAAAATTACATCTTTTTCGATTAATTGAATACACAGGACCCCGATGGAAACAAACCATAGTGCTTTCTTAAGGTTTTAATCCTTTTAGCATCCTTTTGTATTGAACTGTACTTCCTGTGCTTTTTTGCAAACTGTTAAAGTATTCAATCAATCATGTAAACTATTTCACGCACACACACACACACATGTATATATTATTGTTGTTGTTGTGACATATGAGATAAAATGGACATATAGATTAAAGACACTGTCTGCTGATATGCTGTTTGTGTAGTTTGTGTTGTGTATAATGCTGAAAAGCAATTAGTCAAATGACTAATTCACTCCACATTGAAAACACGAGGCAGTAAAATGAGGCTTCAAACTCAATTTATTATTTTGGGGCCAAGACAGACATGCTCCACCCTAAGAGCAGAACTAGCTGCTACAAGTGCTTATTGTTTACAAACTGAATTGGGAAAGACCCAGCGCCACGTCCTCCTTCTGTCCCTTTCTCCTCCTATTTTCTGTCTCCACATCAAGATTGGCACTCTCTCTCTTTCACTTTTTCTGGGACTTGTCTACCACATGCTTCATTTCCTGGGCGCTTGTGGCCTCCTTGTGCTGCAGCAGGTCGGCGTGGCCCTTGGTCACGCCCCAGCCCGCTGGGGAGGACAGAGACGAGCACAGGGGACGACCAGACGCAGGCAGGATCGCCTCCCAGTAATCACGGCGGGCCCTTGGAGACAAAGCCAGATAGTCAGATAAAGAGATGCAGGCGCCAAATGTCAAGTCAGGTCAAGTCAAACTTGATTCTGTTGACGTGTTGATGGGAAACACACATATAAACACATGTACACATCGTAACACATACACCATTTTAGACCACTCACTGATTTATGAAAATAGACATGATCCGAGAATTCAAATGATGGCTCTTATACACCTCAATTCAACTCTGAAAAGTTAAATTAACAATCAACCTTGGCGTGTGTATCGTAGCGTGTGTATTGGAGAATGGGGAGTCGGTTGGACCAGCGCCAGCGGTTGTCCAGAAATGTCTATAAATCCACACATCTCTGTGTCTGTCTGTGTTTGTAATTTATTTTAATATTTTACTCACGCCTCATAAAAATGGGTCTGCAACTGCAAACCCAAAAATGGGTCACGACCGATTGTTTGGGAAACACTAGTACTATTACATTTCACACTTCATTGTCTTCTTTGTGCTCTTCATTATAATTCTACTCTTTCTGCCTGTCCTCACCTGGCTCTGACCCAGGGCTTGGTGTGCATCTCCAGACCGGACCCCCAGCTGCCATGCTTCTCTGAACCCGCTGGCAGGATACCTCCTCTCTCAGAGGACAGCTCTTCACACACGGCCCTGATGTGGTAGGGCTCAAAACCACAGCAGCCACCGATGAAGCGGATGCCCACATTGTAGGCCTCCCTGGCGTACTTGTGCATGTCCCAGCGGGTCAGGATCCTCGGCTCCAGCGCTGAGCATTGGAGCAGGACAACAAGAACATTTGTGAAATTTCATCTAATAGACCTTTTTCACAGAAGCCATAGTGACATGAAATAGTACGCTAAATACAGGTGTTACCAATGATACCAATTAAGGTTTTGATTGATTGATTCCAATGAATATTGAATGAGCAGTGTGCATTACCGAAGGGGAACTCTGGCAGGTCGATGAAGCCCTGGCAGTTGCAGTCGGGGGTGTGATAGGCCAGAGGCTGACACATGTAGTGAGCCTTCAACCCAGCCTTCTCCACTCCCTCCTTCATCATCTTCACGGCCTGCACACAGGTCATGGGGTCGAAGTGGCAGTTGACTCCCACAATCGTGGCACCTAAAGAGGTCAAGACAATATGCACTTTATTAGCAATTAGTTCAAATTCAGATGTTTCTCTGCATGTGTGAAACACAGGCAACTTAACCACTTTAAACCTGATATCCCTGCCTATTATCAACACACATTTTCTTCTCCACAAATCTTTAGAAATGTTCAAGAATTTGTCAAAAATAGCAAAAACAGCTGATGTGATATGTCGTGAGCTTGTATATAGCCTACATTTAGTGTCGTACAAAGCATAAAATAGGGCGTAAGTGGTTAATGTAATCGTACTGCATTCAAATACTGTGATGTGAAGGTGAGACAACTATGTCATTGTTACAATTACTCGACTGTTGGACAAGAGGTGGACTCTGATTTGAAGTGAAGGCGAAAAATAATCCAGACTAAAGGAAGTACAGTACACACCAGCTTTGACCAGCCTGACAGCACAGTCCCCAGGTGAGACCCCGTGCATGTCACCCTCTGGTCCGATGCACATGCAAGCAGCTACAGCCTTCCCGGTGGCCTTCAACACCTGCACGGCCCACTCTGCTTCCTCCACATGCTCAAAGTACTGTAAATGCAGAGATGATGTTATCAACACTTTTAATCAACACATTTTACGTTTTTTTTTACAGAATAGTATATATTGTATATATACTGTCAGGCAGAAACCTTGTATCTCCATAATGAATTCAACATTTTATATATTTTCGTCGTACAAGAGTGTCACACAAAAGGAGAGAAAATAGCCGATAATAGTGAAAGTAAAAAGTGGTTAAGTCTGTGAGTTTTAACACAATATTTTTTTGCCATATCCTGAAAAGTAACACATTTGGACAAGGTTTGTGCCCGACAGCAATGAATATGGTGCAAGTCAACCTCAGCAATCAGGAAGTCCACGTCCTTCTTGACGAACACGTCCAGCTGTTTCTTGAAGATGGCCTTCACCTCAGTCTCGCTCTTACAGCTCAGGTAGGAGGGGGTCTGGCAAACTCCACCGGCCACCAAAGCATCTCCCTCATTTGCTACCTCTCTTGCTAGGTTACACGCTGCCTCATTGATCTGGGCTCCCTGCAGACACATTAATGTGCATCGCAGTGAGAATCAAAGGCTTAAAAACCAAAAAGTGGCGGCAGAGATTGATCTAAATACAGCAGAATGGAAGTAATACAAATCGTACATCATGTTAACCATCATGCAACACTGATCTTTTGTATTGGGGTAGGGTCATATTGTTAATGTATGGATCAGGTGAGGTGCATTGTGAACTTATAGATCAGAAATGTTTTAAAATGTTTAAAAGCCGGCTGCATAATTGCCAATACATACATCGTAATTTTTTTTATTATAATGGCTGATATATCGGCCTGGCCCTCATACTCACAGTGAGACTCAGGCTCTGACCCCTGTTCTCCAGCTTATCATCACTGGCATAGAATGTGAACGTCTGCATGACGTTAGCACCCGCCCTCAGGAACTCTCTGTGCAGCTGGCGCACTGATGGATACACACAGGTTAGTCAGGTGAATAGGGACATTTTGTCATGAGTGGCGCATGTGCACAGGGTTCCATTTACTGGAAGGGATAGGGGGGAACATGCTTCTGCTTTTGATATTCCCCCTCTCGTCATTCATCTTTTATTGCCTGTTGGGATATGTATTATCCCTGATTCTGGTACGTATACATGCATTTCCTTTTGGGAAATGTAGACTGTCTGATATATTTATGTTTTATAATATCATAATTTAACAAAAATATAATATATAAAAAAAGTATGTTAACCCTGGCATTTCTTTGATTCAAAAATAGGTAAAATAGCAGATCTACAAGCTGTGAGCTTGTAGATTTTTTTTACCAGCTTCAGGGTGCGTGGCGGCAGCCTCAGGAGTCCATGGCCCAGCCTTCACGTACCCCCTCTTCTCAAGAGCGAACACAAAACCTCCATCACCAATGACCACCTCACCAGCGTTCAGCCGCTCAAGGATACCCTATCGAACACAGACCAAATCACAGGCTCATTGATCACATTCACATGGCAACCATTTTTCTCTTACATCATACTAGGGTGGGGGATCCATTGTGGGCTCTTTGACGAGCCCCCAATGTAACCACCAGGAATTCTTTCACGTATTCTGCACTTTGATGGGGACGTTAGCCCTGTTACAGCTTTCTATAAAGGATGAAGCCATGTGCAAACAATCCATCATATGAGAAAAAAGGAGCACAAGGGCATGAAGTTATTGCAACACAGATAGGTACTCAGATGTCAATAGTATGTGTGATGAAAAGTTGTGTGCTCATATTGTGCTGTAGTGAGAAATGTGTGTGTGTGTGTGTGTGTGTGTGTGTGTGTGTGTGTGTGTGTGTGTGTGTGTGTGTGTGTGTGTGTGTGTGTGTGTGTGTGTGTGTGTGTGTGTGTGTGTGTGTGTGTGTCTCCATCTAAGGTCAGGGATACAAAGATAAGAGAACTGGATTAGATGTTTTAAAGCCGCTGCTCTAGTCTGGTTGTTTTACATAACAACATTTCCTTGAAACACCAGTCCATTGACCACTGGTATACGTTAATCTATATCATTACATATACTGAGTACTGGACTTGGAACAAATTACGCATTTTACAAGCCTGAGAGAGAAACCTAGAAAATTACATCACTTTTCTATGCAGAATTACCACCATTTCCATTTACGCAAACACTGCCTTTATGCACATTATGTTACACACTACAAATTATAAATACAGTATATCTACTTAAGTCTGATAGTTGTAGGGCTGTAGGCTACTAGCACTAGTCTCTAGTTCAGTCCTGAATCTGTCATTTCTCCGAAGTTGCCTCCAGCAGCTTTAAGAGATTTAATGTCAATTTTTGTACAACTTTTGTCTACTGCATACTGCAACCTAATACAGGTGGTTTACACATACTTCTATTATCCTACCGTATAGGCCTACTTTTCTCATTACTAGAAGTAAGAGCTTTGACACTCTTACTCTACCCAATTCTGAGCTTTTTCAGTGTAAGTTAAATATATGTAGTGAATGTTTCAGATCAAAAGATTGACTTCTAGTAAGATGTACAGTATCTACATATTTGTAATTTACTTAAAATATCTTGGAAAAGCAATTATGTGGTTACGGTCTTGGACTCGGCCTCGATCTTGAATTGGTCCCCCCACCATACATCTAATCTCAGTCTTCACTTGGTCTCACTTTGAGGTGGTCTCAAATACAGGCCTAGATAGCTGTACAATGTCATAAAGAAAGGCCAGTTTACCTTCTTGCTAGGTGCCATGTCTCGTTCCCACAGTCAGTTGTAGCGTTAAGCACTTGTTAACAACCAGCTCTGCTCGTGCCCAGAGTGATGAGATACATCGCAGACCAATGTTATATTCCCTGGATGAAAATGGGAGGATCTGATATCTGTTACTGATTGGCACGTATCTATTTGGTCCATTGTGAAACGCTACGCATTCTGGCTCAGTATCAAACAATGACAACCTCGGAGTTAACCACATGAACCCTAGCGTCCCTATTCTGGGCATGGCATAATAGGCGATAGATCCC
>NC_137608.1:22509748-22519748 GCF_963280865.1 Gymnoscopelus braueri | reverse complement strand
AAGTACAGAATTACACACAGAATTACACAATACTGGAATAAAACATTTTTTTCAGTAAAAGTACAAAAGTACAAAAGTATTGGTATCAATTGATATCAAAATTTACTTAAAGTACCAAAAGTAGAAAGTACACATTTTTAAATGTATACAAATATTTTGAAAATAGCCGATCTACAAGCTCTACAATGCGTCTCATCGCGACGCATTGTGAGCTTGTCAATCGGCTATTTTCAAATGGTCGAAATGTATATGAGTTGAAGTGGTTAATGTATGTTTTGTGATAATAATCTAAATCTGCAAAGTAACTAGTAACTAAAGTTTTCAAATAATTGTAGTGGAGTAGTTTTCAAATAATTGTAGTGGAGTAAAAGTAGGCCTACAATATTTGCCTCTGAGATGTAGTGTAGTAGAAGTAAAAGTATTGAAATTTGGAATTACTCCAGCAAAGTAAAAAAAGTACAGTACTTGAGTAAATGTACACCATTGTATTATACTCATGACATAGAGAGAGAGAGAGAGAGAGAGAGAGAGAGAGAGAGAGAGAGAGAGAGAGAGAGAGAGAGAGAGAGAGAGAGAGAGAGAGAGAGAGAGACACACACACACACACACACACACACACACACACACACATAGAGACAGAGAGACAGAGGCACAGATCACAAGGTGAAACCAGACCTGCTCATAATTACGAGTGTAACGTAAGTACTCTCTGCAGCTTTTCATTACTTCCACCAATCCCCATTACAGCCAGAGAGCTTACTGTAAATAATGTCAGCCTACAGTAAAACAACTTATCTTTCAACTGTAAAGCCTTTTAACCTGCCTTGTAATCTCACACAGCGGTGCCGGTGTCTCATGCACAGAGGCTGCAGAAAGGTGCATGGCTGCAGAAAGGTGCATGGCTGCAGAAAGGTGCAGCATCCCTATTCTGGGGGGAACATTAGCCAAAAACAGCAGATCTACAAGCTCAGAACGAGTCGCAATGCGACCCATTGTGCCTGTAGATCAGCTATTGTTTTTTTCTTATTTTTATGCCTATATTGACAGGGAATGGGGAGAGAGAGATGGCGAGTGACGTGCAACAAAGGCCGTCCGGATCGGGACTCGAACCCGCGACATGCTGTCAGGCTACTCTGAGCCTAGGTGCCTGGACCGCTACACTGCTACGGCAGCGGTCCAGGCCAAGATCAGCTATTTTTGGCAGAGATTTGGTGTAGATAGAAAAAAGTTTACTAAGTCTAGAGAGTTCAAAGTGGTTAACAACCTGTATAGGCTATAGTATATATGCTGTTTGAAAATGAAATATTTATGTCATTGACTGATTCACAAAAATAAGGGACAAAGTGTGTCCCTTGTTACCAGTTCAATAAAGGAAACGTCTTTTATTTTCCAAATAAGGGACGATTCCGGATTTCAAGGGACGGTTGGCAAAATGGCAACCCTAATGGCTACAAAGACTCTCACAATTCAGATTCACACAAGTGGTTCAGTGGAGGATATTGAAGATAATGCATGTTGATTGAAACAAGTCTTGCAACACTGACCGATGCCTCCAATAAACCCATTGACTTTATTCAGAAATTACATTAGAGGGAATACCCCTCCTGCTCACATGGTCACAGTCACGCACGCATGCACCCGCACACACACACATTAACAAGTACAATAAGTACTAGAGTGCAATAATTCACATTTATTTATTCATATACATTATATGCTACTACCCTCTGCGTTTTGGGAAGTGAAATAATTAACATTTATTTATCTACCCATGTTGCCGACATATCAGCCACTATATTGTATAATGTCTTTCTTCTATATTTATCCTTTTCCATTTATATTTGAAGAAATTACTGTGTACATATTTCTTAATGTCATTATAGCTGTAGATTATTATTATTATTTTTTTTAAATACATTTTTACATTACATACATTTTCCAAAATAGCACAAATAGCAGATCTACAAGCTCACAGCACTTTGCAATGCAATGCGTTCTGTGCCTGTAAATCATCTATTTTCACTTTTATTTTTAAATAGGGCATTTCATTCATCGATTTAAAGATAAAGCATGAAGCACACAGGTCCTCTCACAAGTCATAGTGAGTATACACTGTAACTGTACTGTATGGAGATAAAGCATCTGTGACCAGTATGCCCTCAATCCCACAGCAACGGTCTCCTTTTTTCCTTGCATATAATTCCTTCATAGGCTATCAAATCACATAAAGCAATAGGCATGGTTTTAGGAGGACATTCCTTAGACATGAAACTGACCTCCAATCTCTGAATAAGGTCCTGTTTCTGGTTTGTTTTCTAGCAACAACAAACAGTGTTGTCCAAAACCCAATTCATGAAATCACCTGCATCTACAAATTAAGCGTATTTTGGCAATTCAAAGAGTGGCCCCAATCTTTGATGTTCACATTGAAATGATGAATTTGAAACAAATCAGCGACGTGCTGACGTTTTTAGTTTAGTTTAGTCTTTCCGTGTCCAGTGATAGATTGATATGTTGAGAAGGGGGGATGAGAATTTGCCAGATAAATAAAATCTGGATAAGCAAAGAGTCCAAATATTTATAAAACAGATGTTAAGCCAAAGTATCCAAATGTACTCTGTGTTCCTCATGTGTGACGACTTTCAAATACTCTCAGTTTCCAAAAATCACCATATAAGACAATATGCAAGGTAAATGTGTCATGTATTTGTGTGTGAAAGAAAAGAGTGAGCCAGAAATAAAGAGAGACAGAGCGAGAGCGAGAGTGAGAGCGAGAGAGAGATGGAGACAGACTGACAGACAGACAGACAGACAGCTATGACACTCTGATTGCCGAATAGAAAGATTACGTACGTATGATTTGTATCTGTGTGGATAGCCTTAGGCTTTGTTTGTTTTTTGTTGCCCGTAAAATCAGCAGCTGTTGCTTAAACATGATGTTGTCTGTATGATCTAACTCCACTGTTATGTTCTTGTTATTAGGATGCTTGTTTTGTGAAATGTTTGAGGTCACTTTTCTATGCCATGATTGTCTTTTTCTACAGATTCGTCCTAATGTCACCCTGTAGCGGCATTTCCAGAGACAGAAGGAAAAAAAGAAGACCATTATATTACACTAAATATAACACATGGATCATCATCATCCTTTCATCTTACCATTGGCATTGGTTAATATGTTTACTTAATCAGCGTCCAGTTAAGGAGCAGGGGCTCTTCTCATTGCGACTGACCACAATGGATGACAGCATCTACCATAAGAGAGAATTAATTTGACTTCAACAACTCTCTTACATGTTCCCATAACTGTTATGATCAAAAATTCCCAGATAGTGGTTTTTAAATTACCATCAGAAATGCTTTGATATGAATGTGTTGCTTTGTTAACTAAGTGAATCAATATGCAAAGCCTCCTCTGACATCAGCCAGACTTCCTTTTAGGAACTAAACTGAGCCTCACTAACATCAGTCCTTCCCTCTTTTATATGAGGAGGGTTTGAAATGCACGCTAGATTTATGGAGTGATAGTTCACAATTAGTGCAGCGATAAATCAAGTTTATTGCAATCAACACTATACTAATACCAGCCCTTCACTCTCTCTCTCTCTCTCTCTCTCTCTCTCTCTCTCTCTCTCTCTCTCTCTCTCTAGAGAGAGAGAGAGAGAGAAAGAGAAACAGACAAAAACACACAAATACACTAGGAATGGCATCAGGGCATCATTTTTGCACTGAGCTGAACTTCCTTCCCACAACCACTAACCATCAAATCCAACCATCTCTCTCTAAGAGATTCTCTCGCCGCTGTCTGCCTTTTCCCATGGAGGTGCCCTGCAACTAACAACATCTCTCTAGCCTCTGGGACCGGGGCTCCACTATATGACCACAGTTATCTATTTACAGACATCTCTGCCTCCCACAGTGTTCTCACCAGGACGGCACACAGACAGCTCTGGTGTGGAGAGAGGAAGTCTCTCGGAGCACTGCAGAACCAAATGACACAGTGCGTCACCCGTGGTTTTGCGACGCGAGACACACAGTACAGTACAAGGAACCAAACTGTGCTGACCACGCTCACATACAACATTTGAGGTTGAAAAAAAATGCCAGGAAGGTGGAAAGAAAAAGTTGTGCTATCTATGTGGATGGGCACTGTAGCTCTGCTTATCAAGGGCCCACAACGCTTTAACAACATGGAATGTTGTGTTGACATTAAAAGGACACACTGTCTTGCTTTTGATGTGCATTTGAGTTATAGCAATTGTTAAAGGAGGAGTTCACCCAAAAAATACTTATTTTCTATCAATTACACACCCCATGAAGCCTTGATTTCATGGATTTATTTTTGATTATGTGGCATTCCTAAGACAATAATTTGATGACCGTGTGTATTTCCGGTAGGAGACACAAATAATCTACTTTGTGTCTCCTACCGCATACATTAGCCGGTAGGAGACGGGAATCAAATTATTAGCTTAGGAATGCGACAAAAACTAAAACGAATCCATGGATTCAAGGCTTCATAGGGTGTGCAATTGATAGAAAATAAGTCATTTTTTGGGTGAACTCCTCCTTTAATGGTTATCATAGTCTATAAAAACAGAGTCTTGACCCACATACCGGTATCTCTACGAAATCGTATAACTATGTACAGTAGTTAAGCGCTGTTAATCACATGAACCCTAGCGTCCTTATTCTGGGGTGAAAATGTGGCAAAAGTAGCAGATCTAAAATAGCTGATAGCTAAGATATCTAAATATAGCTCACAACACATCAAGTTGCAACGTGTTGTAAGCTTGTAGTTCGGCTATTTTCATCGAAGGGATTTGGTGTAGAGGGAAAAAAAGAAGCAGACCAAGTATAAAGTCCTGGGGGACCCTGGACAATTAAGTGCAGTATACTGTATACTGGTTTAGCAAGAGTAAGAATATACTGGGTTTTATGATTTCATGTCCTCTACACATTTTGCGCACATGGTACATCAAAGCACAAGTTAAAATCTCAAGGCACACCTGTATTCATATCCATGCAAAATAGTATTGGTTATCACTCTGTAAATGTTTATTTTTATTTACTAATGCCAAATAAAATGTTTTACATATACGTTTTAGGTTATAAGATGTGGCTCTGTTTTTTTATTGGTAAATGAATGGTCACAAAGTGCTGCTAGTGAATGCAAAAAATATGAATAATCCATAACGTTTTGTACAGTTGTACAATATTGCAATGATAATGTGTGGTTGTCACAAAATCCCAAGGCACACCTGTCTCACGTCACACCGTTTGGGAAGCACTGCTGTACATTATAGAGATACTGCAGGCCCATGGATACAGGATGTCAATGTTGAAGAACAACTGTTATCTACTTGTTAGAACATCATGTTTTCTATGTGTTTCTATTCATATCCCGTCTTGCTTACTTCTATATTAGTTGTGACTTGCATATCTTCCGGCCACGAAATGTGGCTTGTGCAAATGTGTATATAATTCTGTACTTACTTATTAAACTTCAGTATGACACTATACATTTGTTATCATGTCCTCTGAGCTCGCTCATTGCTTTCAAAGAGGTAACTCAACTGAATGACCAGTCACAACTTCAATAGAGGAGGGCCTTTAGGATCACAACAGAGTATTATTAAGATTACAACAGATACAATCCATATTGACAGAACATTCTCTGCTCTCTTTGTTTTCAGCCTGTCTTTGTCTTCGTACAATTTCCCTGATGCATTTCATGGGCAAGCACCAGCCTGGCATGGGCCAGAGACATCACTGGGGTACATTTTCAGTACAACTTCAGTGGTATTCACAGACACACAGAAAAAGCGATAAACGCACGTTAATCCCGCACAGGGGCAACTACAGAGCGGTGCACTGTACATAATGTTCAATTTATAGTCCGCCATATGAGGGTGTAGCTTGCCAAAAGTAGCTGATGTACAAGCTCACAAGTCACAACGTGCTGCAATATGCAACGTGTTGTGCGCACATAGGTATAGGCTACCTAATGTTGGTTTAGGTTTATAATAACCAACAGTAAAGAGACACAAAGTAGCTTCAGTCACACGTTACTAGTTGTACAACGTTGTACATCTGAAATAACAGATTTTCAGGCACTGGCATAGTTGTATGATGAAGTATAAATTAGGCTTGTGACCTATAAAGAGAGTGCTGCTGGCCTGTCTGTTAACCATACACGTATTTCGCCTGCGGAAAGCAGGGCAAGAGATTATGATTTCAATCCTGTGTGTCTGTTGTCAGGGCAAATCTCACAAATTGCTGGACCAAGGAAGACCCCAATATTTTTCCAATCCGTCATCGACAACAATGTTATTTAATATTTTTGTGAACGCATTACCGCAGAGTTACTGTCCCTCCAGACTACAATAGGAAGGAGTATTCATACGTTATGTTAGTGTTTCTATCGTGCTTCTATAGGCTATTCGCATACAGATGCTGATGTCATTGACTCTACCTTTTTTTTGCGATAACATTTTTATATTCATATTATTTATATATTTCATATTCACACGTCAATGACTCTACCTTTGGTTTAGCGTTACAAGCACTGCGCTTGATTTTTCAACAGCAGTTTTACAATTCACAAGCCGTGCGTGAATGAACGTGGCCCACAACACAAATACAGAGAGACAGAGAGACCAAGCACTGAATCAAGTAAGAACACAGTTAATTTACAAGCTTGTTTTAAAAGCAATGGCTGGCGGAGATCTGTACTCTGTGGTTCACATCTTTCTAGTCTGTGAATGTACTGCCCGGGCGATATGGACAAAATCAAATATCAATATATTGTGGCGATGACTATTGGTCCTTTCACAAAATATTTACACAATGAGATTTCTGATACATAACCATCAGTAATAACTAATTGGGTAAAAGCAAATAATAGAAGAGTTAGAACATTCAGTTCATACATATAATGTAGCCTTTTAAACCAGGAAAACACTAAAATAGCCCAAATCCCAGACAATATCTAGTTTCTCGTCACAATATCAATGTATTGCCCAGTCCTATGTGAATTTGTCAGAAAGTGGTGTCATAAAGCCCGAAGATACACGAAGCACACACACGGCTATCTCTGCAAACAGATGTACATTTTCCATCCTGTGTCGTTCAGTGTTTCCCCCCTGCAGTGTATTTCTCCCTCCCTTACATTTTGTTACAGTCCCCAGTGTGACAGCCTTGCCTGAGTTGTCACTGTTCCACAGACCACAGTATAATTAGTGTGGTTTATGTATTTGGCTGGCTCCCTGTCTGCCTACAGTGTGGAAAACACCCCATCCCTCTCTACTAGAGAGAAGGAGAGGAGTCTACTGAGGGCTTGCCATTGTGTGTGCACACGTGTGTGTGTGTGTGTGTGTGTGTGTGTGTGTGTGTGTGTGTGTGTGTGTGTGTGTGTGCGTGCGTGCGTGCGTGCGTGCGTGCGTGCATGCGTGCGTGCCTGTGAGTGTGAGAGAGAGAATTAATTCATTTCTTGTTGAGAGTTTAAAAGTGTTCAGGCACAGGCTCACATCTGTTCATCAGCACGACCTTTGTGACCACCAACGCTAATGTTTCTCATTCAGCAGTACAAATGTCACGATGTGCTTTCAATCACACACCCACATCAGCACACATGTGCACTTCACGATGTTGGTTAACGTTAGAGAAAAGCAACATGCACATTAGTGCCTATAACCTGGAAAATCATCCTATATATATGACAGCTCTTGGCGCATATCAAAGGTTAAATATTTCACTCAAGAGTTGTTCAGTTAAACTCCTCTACTTGCAGATAGGGCTGTCACAAATCACCATCATGACATTTTACTTTTGATTAATTGTAATACAAATAATTGCGATTAACGATTTAATTGTGTTTTTTTACTGTGTGTATTCTTATTTATTTTGTCCTGCATAATGCAAGCTTCGTTGGGGGTGTATTACTGTTGTAGGCCTCTATACTTTTGTTCACTTCATTATTGTCTCCGCCAGGCCGAAAGGCATGGCCGAGACTATGTTTTTCCCCCCTGTCCGTCCGTGGTTCCGTCTGTGAACAGCTAATCTCCGGCACCGTTGGCTTAATGGCAGCGAAACTGTGCAGTGTGCACAAACACTCCCTGGATGCCAGAGCAGAACCTCTGCCCCAAATTTTTCACATGGGCATGTTATAGCGCCACCAGGAGACCGATTTTTGCAAAACGCATCTTTTGACTGTACTCCTACAGATTTTGTCCAAACATCACGCAAATCGGTATACAATATCTCTATAGTCATTAAACAAAACAGTCTTTCAGATTTTTCATATTCCATCCTGATTGGCTAAGATTGGCTTCCAAAGTTTGCAGGAGTGCTCCTTATTGAACAAATGCCTCAAATCATGAACACAGCATGCGATTTCCGTGACATTTTGCACGCACATTCCCACTAGGCCGAGAAAGAAATGTTCAAATCAGCCTCATGGTGGCGCTATAACAGGCCGATTCGTATTTTTACCTATAACTGCACCGATCTGTGTAAAACTTTTATGCGCACCCCCTAGAGGCCAAGGATAAACCGTTGCCCTATATTTTCCACATCTGCCTCGCCACCAGGAGGCAAAACATATTTTTTGATATTTACAGATTTTGTCCAAACATCACGCAAATCAGTACACAATATTTCTATAGTCATGTGATCCAGACAGATCTGTCAGATTTTTCATATTCCATCCTGATTGGCTAAGATTAGCATCTAAAGTTTGCAGGAGTGGTTCGCTTTCAACAAAATGCCTCAAATCATGTATGTAGCGATTCCACTCACCTCCAAAGATCATTTAGAATGCACACAAGTATCAGCTTAAATTTCCAAGCTGATCATACATGATCTTTGGTATTCCAATTGTGCCTACTAATTTTTTTGTTTCATCACTTCGAATTGCACTTATCCTCCTGTATCCTTATGTTCTCTCTCTCCTGGTTGGATGACATTTTGTTTACTTAAGAGCTGTAGAGATAGCCTACTAAACAAACTCTACAGCAAAATGTGAATATAGAGCTATACTCTTAAGAAAAAAATCACTTACACCTACTTTAATGCCAATTATTACATGCAATTAACTGCGTATAATGTGGGTTATAACTTATCAGGCAAAAGCCTTGGCGATGGCTCATATGAATCACAAAGAAGAGGGGAAAGAAAACATACCCAAGACAAGAGTTGCCAGAAGGCTTAAAGTATAAAGTTACTAGAGCAGGGATTACATTTGACTCACTTCCCACGTTGGGCTACATCACAACCTGGAAGAGGTTTCTTTTATCGATCACGTTTATTGTTTACCAATGCAATGTGTGGGTCGGTTTGTAACGGGCGCTTGGCGTGGATCAACCATTATAACTCTATGGGATCAACGACGGATTCTTCAGGCAACTTTCATTCTTTTTGACAAACGTGGGGGGAAGGGAAAGGAAAGGAGGAGAGAAAGAGGGAGAGAGAAAGAGGGAGAGAGAGAGAGGGGGCTAAAAAGAGAAAAGACGACGTCAGATGGTTGTGGGATGGCTTTGTGTGTGTGAGGAAGAAGGAGAGAAGAAACGAGCTAAAGAAAGAAAAGCTCCGGTGAATGAAGGTCTGGACCGCTGGGCTGAGGCTGCCTGAGAAAAGACAACAACCCCAAAGCTTCAGCTGGAAAACTTTCAGCGTCCCATCATTTCTGTGAGTAGTTAAAAAAATAACAACAACTAACAAACCCGAAACTTAATAAAAACCAATCCAGCCATATATAAGCTTTACTTTACCTTTCGTTTGTGTTTCAGTCAGGAATGGATGTCTTTTTTTTTTCTCCTAATCAAATGATTGCGTTGCCGCTGCCATTCATAGGCGTTCTAATCTAGACGTAATCTCGTGGTGTGCTTTCAGCTGCTCACAGTCAACAGTTTTGTAGGATAAGCAACTTCATTGTTTGAATTGAAACAGCTATTTTTCAGACTATTTGCGCACGCGTACGTACGCATGCACGCACAGACACACA
>NC_137608.1:22459748-22507248 GCF_963280865.1 Gymnoscopelus braueri | reverse complement strand
AGAAGTTGTGGTGTGTGCCTATCCATGGGAAACATTTTCTCCTCTTGTAACTTCCTCTGAATTCACAGTTTATGGCGAGCTACAAAAGCACTGGCTCACATGTTTATGGTTAGGAAGAAAGGGTTATTGCGTAGAACCACTGGGGCTGTTTCATAATATTTAGAAAAGGGAGTCAGAAAGCTTGTTATAAACTGAAGGAACTGACCTCATGCTGCATTTTTAGTCAATACAGCACTTTTTTTGTTTTTTTGTATCTTTTGTCTGACTCTCTCATACGCAGTCGTCTTTACACTCTTCACACACATGTTGTGGTGAGGCATGTTGTGAAGGCAGGTGGATGTGTGCGCTTTCCCAAGGCTGTGATGTAGTGGGTGTGACAACCGGGGAGAACGACTGTAACTACTTATCTCATTAGTGCTTGTGTTTAAGTCACCTTAATGCCTCTGTGTTGAAAGGCTTTGTTCATTCGCTCAACCATAACACCTCCTACGGCAGCCGTGGCTTGGATTTCACAAGTGCTCAGATGTGCCCTCCAAACCCCAAGAGGGTTAGGGGGACTTTTGTGCAACGTTTGTTGTCTTTGAGGAGGTATAAATGAGTTGTGCTGAAGGATTTAGAGTCAACAAACACCGTGGGGCATGGCTGTCTTCATGCCGACTGTAAAGCTAAGACTTAAAACGGCTAACCACGTTCACTGTCATGTCATGAGTCATGACTCAAGACTCAAGAGAGAGAGGGAGAGCCTTCATACAGGAAGAACCCTTCCATTTCACTTATGTCAAATGTATCCAAGTTTTCTCTATGGAAGAAAATAACCCTGGAAAGAAAGGTTTTTGCGGGGTTGATGAGCAAAAAACGCTTTGCTCATCGCCATATGGTGGACAGAGAGAACGAGCGTGTGTGATTTTGTTATTTGACGTTGTGTGTGGGCTGTGTTGGTTTAGCTCATCCAGCTGTATTTCCTCACTCACGTTCACTTCCACCCAGAGCTCGGCTGCTTGCATTCTTTTATGAGAGCGGGATGAGTTCAGTCCTGCCTGTCTCAGAATGGTATCTCACCACTCTCATCTCTCCTGGGATCCTACAAGATGCTGCGGCCTCCAGACCCCTGCACACACACACACACACACACACACACACACACACACACACACACAAACACATGGCCTGCTGCGTAGAGATCTGCCCATGGCCCACTATAGACCCTGACGTTGGTGAAATAGCCTCTTATGTGGCTTCGGTTCCTCTGCATGACTCGTCCAGATGCCTGACCACACTGGCCCGGCAGCTCAAGGAAAAGATGGCCTTGGTTGGAGGTTTTCTGGTCTGGGGTCTCTGACTTAATGCACTAAAAAAAAATCCAACTACTAGCGGCCACCTCCCAGCCATCATCACCTGGGGGCGGACAACTGATCTGGGTGGGTGATCCACCAGTTTGACCACTTCTCCAGAGAGGGCCAGCCCCTCCTTCAGCTCACACACCCACTATAAAATAGGGGGGGGAAATATAAATATATATTTCCAACCGATCTGTTGCAAATTTAAAAATACACTTCCATGAATGGAATTGTTCCCTTGAACGGCTTCCATTTTATTATGGACTGGCCTCTTTATGGAGCAATCTGGGTCAACTGCCCTTTAGATCTCTCAACCTCCCCACCCCACAACACCCCCCCCCCTTTCACTTTCAGCCCTCCTCCCGAATCTCTCTTCAGTTTTTACTGTAGTGGCCCGGCTGCTTACAAGCGCTCATTACCTCAGCACCTTGGCATGCCACCAGCGCCTTGGCTGATATCTCAGACCAATTACTCTCAGTTTACTACTCGCGGCCTCCTGAAACTTAAGGCCAGTGAACTGACCCACATATGCCTCATGCCTACTAATATGGGCTTTTAGAGACACTGGCGTTCACATTGATATCATGCATCATCAATAGAGAGCTTTTTGACCATGCAGGGGTGTTTTTTAGCCAGCAGGTTTATACAATCAAACTTTCAGAGCTTGTCATCAGCCTTTGTAATATATACAGCAGAGCCTTCTATTGGAGAGTTACGTCAATGAGGGGGCAGAAACAGCGCCGGTCGGTTGGTTCACGTAAACTCGAAATAGTGACAAACGCTCATAGACTCCAGTGCATTCTGTAAACATCCGGTTCAGGGCTTTGTCACTATTCGTCAATAGAAGGCTATGTAGAAGACCTGGCCCGATGAAGTGAACGGAGGTGACGCAACTCTCCTTATGGCTCTGATATACAGCATCTCATCAGATACAGACATCTGATAAATCTCATTGCCGGAAAGGCACTGTTCATGTTGGCTCAGACTATGTGGGATCGGAAAATGATGACCGAGGGCTCGGTCCCTCACAATACACATATTGTTAAGAAAAAAAGCAGGTGCGCTTCCTCTGGATGCCTTTTTGTTTAGGCAGAGGGTGCTCAACTATAAATATGACTACATTCAGATACCACCGAAGTGGAAAAAAACGGCGCTCCAAAATAAGGAACTGGCTCAGAGTCGACTGGCCAGTCTTGCATCCCTTATTTTGGAGTGACGTTTTTTTTCACTTCGGTGGTATCTTGATTTAACCCATTAAGACCTGGAACTGTGTCATTTTTAGATTTGAGCTAAAAAGCATTATTTTACACTTTGGGCTATTCAAAAATAGCAGATCTACAAGCTCATAGCGCGGCACCGAGTGCCGCGCTACGAGCTTGTAGATCTGCTATTTTTGAAGAATCGTGAAAATGTGTGCAAATCTTTGAAAATATATATTTTTAAAGCGAACATTTTTAACTCAAATCGTTGCTTCTGGGGGTCCCTGGAACAAGATATTTTGATGGGGGTCTGCGGCCAAATACATATAATTTTGGGGGTCCTTGACATGAAAAAGATTGAGCACCACTGATATAGAAACATACGTTTTTCAGAATACTGTTGAGATTTAGGAGACATGTAGAATCGGCTTCAGGTCTCGCCGTTTCACACTCAGGTCCCGGGTGCGCACTCCAGACCGCTTGGCTAGTGTGAATGTAGCGAATCGACCCGCGAAACGGGTAACCGTTCCGTTCCCGAAACCACCTCGGGAGGCAGTTTCGGATCCGGATCATGCGTTTTCGGGTACGGTACGCTGCAATGTGAAAGCAAGCGTACCATTAGACGGAAGTGGCCCGCTATTTGTAATAGGTGACGGTATATAAACTCGACAAAAACAGCCAACAAAAACACCCCTCTTCTAGCCGGTGCTACTGAATGAATGAAAACGCCCCAGAATGCATTGCGCACTTAAGGTGGGCAGGTGGATATTACTCTTAAGGTGGAACATAACAATTGAAATAATAATCAACTTATATTTCTAACAATTTTACTCATTCAATTCTGAACCGATTCTTAAAATTTAAAATTCTCTATTAGCTGTGAAGGGCCTTCTTTCATGTCTATCAGTCATGAAACATTGGCGGGTCTCCATCGCGCATTTCAGGTGCGCGAGCAGCGCATATAGTATATCTTGTGGGTATCTTGTGGAGTTTCAGCTACTATGCATCCCAGAAATATATAGCTTATAAGGCTTTGTAATTTGAAATTTGTAAGTAAATATGGTAACTCATTTAGATGTAGGCCTACGTAGGTTTATAGTTTCCCAAGGACTATAGCCGTTTCACTCATGATGCAATTTCTCTTTCATAACAGATACATACATGTGCCAGATAATCCCCACACCAAGAGAGTCAAAAAAGAAAAGACGTTGGATTGATGTACTTTATTTAGACATGAGACATGAGAAACAGTACATGGAAGTACAATTCACAATACAAGGTTTCAGTCATTCAGTCGGACTTCACTGTATAGGCTACTATAGTTGCCTTTTCATAAATGATATATTTTTGTACTTAAGCTGTCGTGAAAGTTTATAATATTTAGAGAAATTTAAAGTTTCAAATACAAAAGTATTAGTAGTTGTGAAGGTTAGTCACAAACTGGACATTTAGACTGAATGTTTCCTGTATCCTCATCTTGCCCTAATGCACACAAGTGTTTCACCAGGTTTTATTTGTGTTGTTTCTCATAAGCGTACATCCGTTGTCCGTCAACAACACAGAAGTCTGTGGCTTGACTTCTGTGCGCTCACTGTGTTGAGCGCTCAGTGCGTTCTCCCCGCTTCGGGGCGAGGCTCCCCAAAGACCGTGCACTTACATAGATCGCCTCCCCTCCCCAGCATAGCTCTCCAGCCACAACCCTATATTTCTGCGCGACTAGCACAAACATTGTCGCATAGTTGATGACGTCTGTGTCCACAGGGGAAACACTATGTGCATGCAGCCACCTGTAGGATCGGGGGTATATATGCATGTGTTCTCTGGCGCGATTGGATCTTGGCCAATGTGAATGCAGGCCAGCATTCGAACTGGGAAACGTTTTCAATGAAAACGGATCCAGTGTGAAACCGCTCAATGGGTTTTAATACACATGTCGTTGTGAGTAGAGGCTGAATTGCGTTCATCCCAGGGGGTCTAAAGTTATTGTGGAAATGAGTGGGTCAAGATCAGACACAGTCACCACATTGCTCATCTGTGTTATCCTCTGGTGGTCAGTCTGTCCAACTCAGCATCATGGTCAAGAGGACTCATGGGGCTCTAGGATACCAACACTCTTGATGGTTGATCCATATTAATGGCTGGAGCCTGGGAGGTATGGAGATATCATCTGGCCGACCTCAGGGTCACGCCGCCTTCGCCGCTGTTAGACCACTCTCTCCCGCACTTGAATGAATAAGTCATAATACAGACTGAGGCGCTGGAGTGTAAAACACTACCCCCCCCCCCAGCGCATGCATAAACACAGAAAGCCTTGACCTTGCGGAGGAAGTGCCGTTTGAGCACTTTCCCAGAAGCCTGTTCAATAACCAGGAAACGAGCGGAAAGTATTCATCAGTTCCAGGATGTACTGACTCCTCCATTTTCTAATTGGCATTTAAGCACACACACACATACAGTACAGATACACACGCATACAGTATACACGCACACGCACACACACACACACACACACACACACACACACACACACACACACACACACACACAGGGTTACTCAGATATTACTCGTATGAGTGTTCACTAAGTATATCATTTATACTTTGACTTATCTCTGTGCTGAAATTGAGTGAAGACATTTCAATCCAAGCTCAAAGGATCCATCTCCTCTGTGAGTGGAGTCTTTACCGACACTTAAGAGAGCCATGATTTCCTGTAAGTTCAGTTTGGGGGGGTCACAGTAGGTGCCTGCTGACTGCCTCAGACGAGGTATGTTTATACTCTGTCCCTGTAGTTTAAAGAGAGCGAGATGGTAATTTGTGGGCTTTGTAGCCTTAACACACAGCACACGTTGCCCTGCCTGAATAGGCTGTAATCAGCTGCAGACAGAATGCTCGAACTCTGCAAGGAGACCAAAACTGTTGCCTGGATATTTGGTCACACACACACACACACGCACACGCACACGCACACGCACAAGCACACACACACACACGCACACACACACACACACACGCACGCACGCACGCACACACACACACACACACACACACACACACACACACACACACACACACACACACACACACACACACACACACACATGCACACTTGAGCAGAAAAATGCTCATGCATCTACACAGCACAGGATGCGCACACCTTCAGAACCTGTCTAGTCTGAGTATTGTGATAGTTGGTATAAATAGGGCAAAACAGTAGCGATGTGGTGAGTGTCATTTACACTCTTGATACAATGCTTTGTCAATAACCCATTATTTGTATTTACCTCTTTACTCTTTTCAAATGAAACATCGTTAATTGAGACTAGAATTTATTGTAGTTGCTTCCTTTACTAGCTGTGTTTCCTCAGAGATGTAAAAAAACATGTTTCTTGATCTTTTTATTTTATTTTAGCTGTGGTTTAATTAATCACACTGAGTAGGAGTAGGTAAGCGTATGAAGAAAACCAGTCTGTATATAGGCCATCCTCACAATCCCTATTCTACCTCAGCAATTGTAAGACAGACAATGTTACTTCCTGTTTATCTAACTTACTTCCTCTCTGGTGAATATGAACAGCAATGGTGCTAAAGTCTATTCCTTAGAACTGTTTATCTGATGTTCTCTGCGTGTTCTATTTTGATGTGATATGTTTATCAACCCGGGTAAATAAAGTCAAATCTGGCAAAGCTATGTAATTTTGCTCAGACAGTGTATTTTAGCACAGCGTTCACAGAATCTCTAATTAAGACAAGATCTCTAGAAACAAAGTGTAGCAAAACTCTAAAAGCAGAGCGGCATGTCTCTGAAAGGAGCAAATTTGGCTCAATCCAACCTTGCATTCAGTCAGATGGAATGTTACAGATAAGCAACGTTGCCAAGCTCAAGACAAAGCAAACGCACATGCACGCAAGCGCGTGCACAAGCACGCACGCACGCACACACGCACGCACGCACGCACGAACGCACGCACTCAAGCACGAACGCACGCAGGCACGCATGCACACACACACGTCCCACGTCCCTCACACCTGAGAGTGTATCAGATCTCTGATAGACCATTTACAAATATGATTGTGGCGCTCTGAACATGTGCAATAGGAAATACCTTGAGAGTTCCTTTGAAGTGAATCTCGGGTGATCACACTGTCCCAGCCTCTCAGATGTTGCCACATTTTGCTGTTATGACCCTGTTCTAGTGGTTTGTAGTGAAGCACCATTCAGATCGACCAGTTAACCACTCAACCCCTATATTTTTGTTGACCATGGTCCTCCAGTGGTCTGTACTCTGTCTCTGTCCCCTCCTTTTTTCCTGCGACACCAAATCTCTTCACCGAAAATAACTAGATCTACAAGCTCACCACACGCTGCTAGTTTGTAGATCTACTGTACATCTTTTCTGAATGTCTGCCCATTTTCACAGAATGTTCACCTAATATTATGACTTCTCTAGAATAGGGATGCTAGGGGTTCATGTGGTTACGCTTAGGGGCTAATGCAGACCGCCGTGATTTATCTCTCGCAACATTAAAACGTTTTCGTCTCGTCGTGAATCTGTCTGAACCAGGCTCAACACACTCATTCAACGAGAGGATTTCAGTGGCCCGGGAGTGCTTTTCCCTGAACTGACTCATGCAATAGCTTGTTTTAGACAATTCTGCATCAGTTCATAATGACTGTTTTTGGCACTGCATATTTCAACACTGCTTAAATCAGTGGTTCTCAAACTTTTTCATGTCAAGGACCCCCTAATTGACACTTACTAGCCCACGGACCCCCATTTGAAACGATATGCCAGGGACCCCCATAAGAGAAGATTTTTAGGGCTCTAGCAGTGATTCTCAACCATTTTAATTTCAAGGATCACCAGTTTGACATGCATTAGGGCTACAGACCCCCATTTAATGGCATTTCTATCACTTGGACCGCAATTTATATTGTAAAATCTATGTCAATTTAACTCTGAGAGTGTACAAATGGAACCAAATGGACCCGTTAGGGTCCATTTGGTTCCATTTGTACACTCTCAGAGTTACAGACCCATAAGGGTCCATTTGGTGCCTAATCTATCATTTAGCTGGGGACCCCCTGGAACTCCCTCAAGGACCCCTGGGGGTCCCCGGACCCCACTTTGAGAACCAATGGCTTAAATGACACAATGGGCAAGAATCAGAACAGTATCTTAACATAGCAATTCCTCATTATTATCCTTTTAACAATTCCACCCCTTTTTATGAGTAAGTTGGCTAAGCCAAAGCAAAAGCCTGATTTATAATGCATTCTGTTACTGATAGAGACTGGAGACAGACACTGTGACCTCAACTCCCCTCCCAGTTCTTTGAGAGAGGAACCTCAGGCTCCTCAGAGACGTTAGAGAGGGTGAGGTCCAACAGCTCCATTGAGAAGACCCGTGCTGTATCTGAACCAGAGCCCGCATAGTTTCCTGTGTATGTCATAAGGCTGAGTGATGATGTCAGAGGGCTTTCAGAGAAACCTCCCATGAGGACACGTCTGTATGGATGGAGGCCCAGTGTGGCCGCAGCAACAGAATCATAACATAGCAACAGTGTCCCAATCAGCCTGATTGGGAAACTGGTCATATACATGCACACGTACGCGCACGCACGCGCACACACACACACACACACACACACACACACACACACACACACACACACACACACACACACACACACACACACACACACACACACACACACACACTCAGTTCAGTGTGTGTGTGTGTGAGTTCAGATTACTTATTACCACTATATATGGATGGATATATAGAGGCCCTAATGCTGTAAAATAGTTTAAAGAAACAAAACTTTCAACTTTCAAAATAGCCAATCTACAAGCACAAGGACAACAATATGGATTTGTCCGTGGATGTATATGGATGCCTTTCTGTGCTTGCACACAGTGACATGGGCTTGGCCGGCGTGTGCACCACAATTTGCGGTGAACTTTGGCGTTTGGCATGCTTTGACGGCCATCAGTGCAGCGGTGCACTGACAGGTGCTCGTGGCAAAGTGTGTCCGGCGCTCCTGTCAGTATACATTAGATAGAAATAAACACACCTAGACGTGTGAAAGGACTGTGACGTTCACCGTGTGTGTGTGTGCGTGTGCGTGTGCGTGTGCATGTGCGTGTGCGTGTGTGTGTGTGTGTGTGTGTGTGTGTGTGTGTGTGTGTGTGTGTGTGTGTCGTGATTCACCATGACTCTTCCAACACTCTCATGGCCTTAAATCAACAGACATCTGGAACTGTTGCTCATAGTGAAGTCACATCTGGCTGGTAATGAATGTGAACCTCTCTCACTCTTTTCTCACCCCATCTCTCTCTCTCTCTCTCTCTCTCTCTCTCTCTGTGTGTGTGTTTGATCACCCTGTGTGAGGGGATGGTCTCTGTATAAGAATGGCGGTCAGACACATTTTGCAACAGCTCTCTCGCTGACAGAGAAAGAGGAAGCAGAGAATAAATGGGAGAACAGTTCGCTGATTCATTCACAGCGGTTGAGTAATCAGTTCATGCTTGCTACAGAATGTGGGCGTCCCTTGTAAGTTTGAGTTCAGAGTTAAATTAACAATTTTACTGGGCACTCTCCCCTTTTTCTTCCCCCACATGATGACTACATCCGCTCCTCTGTCTCTGATATACAACTGACAATCCCTGTGTGTGTCTCAATCCATAGGTGTGTTTCTCCAAGAGCTGCCATGGCTGAGGGAAGCTGCTTCGGAGCATTGTAGTAGCTGTGTGCACGGTGACCAAAAGAGACCTGGAGAGGAAGAAGAAGAAGAAGAAAAGAGAGGGAAGACGGAGGAGAGAGGGAAAAGTGTTTACTCAGGGAGGATCACATCAACATCTGGATCTGGACGGGGAAGCATTCTCCTGCAACGGTCTCTTACCGGGAGACTATTTTTGCTAAGGAATTTGAACGTGGCTTTTTCCTGGTTCCAGGTTATTGGTTTATTTCCCCCTCTGACTTGGGTGTTGCTGTAAAGCGTATCTCTGTAGAGACCCCACCGTTGGTCATCGACCTGTGCCGAGAAAAGAGAGACAGGATCCGCCATGTGCCACGTGATAGTGACATGTCGATCTATGCTGTGGACCCTGCTCAGCATCGTGGTGGCGTTCGCCGAGCTCATCGCCTTCATGAGCCCTGACTGGCTGCTCGGGTATCCCCGGTCTGACTCCCGCGTCGGGGGGGCCGGGGTGGACCCCGGGGAGTACCGTCCGTCCCTGGGGCTTTATGCCCGCTGCCTCCGCATCGGGTCCCGTGGCGGAGGGGTCAGCTGCGGCCCTTACGCCAGCACCTTCGGCGAGGTGGCCAGCGGCTTCTGGCAGACCGCCATGTTGTTCCTGGCGGCCGGGACACTCGTGCTTGGCGGCGTGGCCTGCATCTCCATCTTCAGCCTCTGCTTCCAGAGTATCCTGAGGAAGAGCATTTTCAACATCTGCGGGCTGCTGCAGGCCATCGCAGGTAAGACAGATGCTGTGTGTCACCATTAAAAGTGCCCCCCTTTCTTCTCACAGCCAATAGCACTGCTTTGTAGAATAAAGAGCACATAGGTATGCACATCCTCCCACTGCATCGTGATCCCACAGACTTAACACAGGTATGTGTTTGTGTGTGTGTCTAGACAGGTCTGTCATCCAGCTAATTTGTCATGTGACATCATTTGCTGTGTGTGTGTGTGTGTGTGTGTGTGTGTGTGTGTGTGTGTGTGTGTGTGTGTGTGTGTGTGTGTGTGTGTGTGTGTGTGTGTGTGTGTGTGTGTGTGTGTGTGTGTGTGTGTGTGTGCGCGCGTGCGCGCACGTGCATTGAACTATAGTTGTTCTTCACACCATGAATCAAATTCTTGTCAGCTGAACAATAGCTATAGAACAGTCTTTGATTTCTTTACCACTGACAGTTGACTCATGTTTTCCCAGCTGTGTTTCGGGCCTTGCGTTAATTGCATCCTTCCCCTTATCTCTTCTACCTCCAGGTCTGTTGCTGATGGTGGGTCTGATGCTGTACCCTGCCGGTTGGGGTTCAGAGAAAGTGATCGACTACTGCGGTCCCGAGGCCTCTCCTTATAGGCCGGCCCAGTGCTCTCTGGGCTGGGCGTTCTACGCGGCGATAGGCGGAACGCTGGCAGCCTTCCTGTGTGCTGTTTTCTCAGCGCAGGCAGAGATTGCCACCTCCAGCGATAAAGTCCAGGAGGAGATTGAGGAGGGGAAGAGCCTGATCTGCCTGCTCTGAGCCCTGAGGGGCCTGGGACCAGCAGACCCAGACAGGGATGTCACCCTGTGCCCAGTTTCTCTCATAGTGAAAGCCTGGAGGACGGATGGCATCAGTGAAAGATTTTCTTCATGTTAGCCTGGATAGAAGTAGCTAATTGGTGGGAAGATCGAGACCTTTGTCATAGTTTTCGGACATCTGGAGCCTTTGTTCAAACAGTCATTTGTTTGACGTTGATTATACCGTCTCAAGCATTAGTGTAGCCAGATAAAAAGGCTTTAGGTAAAATAAAATAAAAAAGCCACAATGGCCTCTGTACAACAGCAGGCTAAAGGGTATCCGGTGTGTTGGAGGAATAATGTTCTGTTTTTAAATTCCTGCCTTAATCTAACCACTGTACTGGAGTTGCAGTGTTATAGAGGCCAGATTGAACTTTGACAGTAAAACAATGTGCTTGTTTGTATCATCATGCTGTGCAAACCAGGAATGAGGTGATTCACACAGTTCACCTGCAGGTCAGTAAATAACAACCAACTACTCTGAATACTTTCAGATGGACCAGCTAAAACACTCGTCAACCACTTGCATATGTTGGGTCTGTGTGTGTGGTGATGTCGGCAATTAACCTTTAAGTTTTTTTTTTAAAGGCCAGATGTTGTGATTCCCGTGGCACGGCAGGGCAGTAAATGTTTCGTTAGCTAAGTTCAGATGTGCCAGCATAGGGATTGTTCACTTCAAAGGAAGTTCCTCCAGTGAAATGAATTGTCTGTGGGTTTGTAATTACTGCCGTGTTTAGAGAAAGAGCAGAGCACAGGCCTACATAGGAAGGACCTGTCATAGGTTTTACTGTGGTAAGATTTCATCCAGGGATCCTTGCCAATGAAATAAAGCAGACTGCATCGTAGTTTAGCATCTTAGTTATTCTGATGTTCCGTACTCTGTGTTTGAATGCATTGAAACACGCCATATTAATCGCTGTAAATGTAACACGATTCATGTGATTGCTTATGTTCATTGTAGATGAGATGTGCAATAATTCAGTGTGTTTGTTTTGAGTTGTGTGTCGGTGTGAATGGAAGAGAGTTTGACTAGTGAGTAACATGGACTTGTACCAAATAGCATTGTAGACTGTATGTGCTTAAATTAACATGTCTGTCCACTGTTTTTGTTATATTAACAAAAGAATGATTGCATCTGTAGCATGTGGGATGATGCTGCATGTGTGAAAAGATGACTGTGTGAGGAAGGAAATCCCTTTTGTACTCTACTCATTCATATGGAAAAAAAATAAACCATTCCTTGTTTAGTAAATGTATGTTAAGTGTGATAAATGTACAGTATGACTTTTGGATGGGGTCAATAACATTTTTTATAGTAAATGCAAAACTAACCCCTTAAGCAGATCCTGACACCTAGTGGTGGCTGGTGGGTGGTACAGTGACTCGTGGGTGGTTGCTTTATGGGTGTGTGGATTATGCCAAGTCCTATGAACCACACATTTCTTTCCATGGGAGGTTCGAAATGAAATGACGTTTCAATCCGTTTAATCCGTGCACAGTAAACTCTCCTGAGATCTCAGCACAAAAAAGTAATGAAGCCATACAGAATGGGTGGTTTTGTGAGAATGATAAGTACACATTTCTTTCAAATTTTTATTTAATGTTAATACCATAAATATACAAAACTCAAACTATTTCACATGCGACAAAGGCGAGACAAGAGTGCATTTTTTCTTCATTTTTACATAAGGTTGATGATGAGGAACAATTTTTCAACTTTACAAAATATACAAGTGTCCCTTTCAGATCTGTTTCTTCTCAATTTCACATGGAAAATAACATGACCACAGACTAATAAAACAGCATTTTGTGTCAGAGCGCTCCATACACAAAGTCATCCTGTACCGAAGACCAGCTAGCCACATCAACACTCATTCGTTGTCTCATCTTAACAATTGACCAAATACTGGTTTAAACCACCGAGAATGAAAAACGGGAACATTGATAGCAAAGGAAAACTGCCCTTAATGAGATGAACCAGCACATGTGATGATGGAACACATCATGAAGCTGTGTTTAAGGGAATACAAGATTTAAAAACAAATCTATATGGACATTTGGTAGATTTCTCACAGCTTTTTAGGACATAGTGATAACACTTGAGGGTAGTGAATGGCTTTGAAATAGATCATCCAAATACATGCACATTCATTCACATGTCCACACTTCACCCAGGGTCAAGTTGCGAAGTCATAGAATACTAGCTAATCAATGCTAGGATGATATTGTTACAATACAATATCACACAAATAATACAATGTAAAAGCAAAATACAAATGGATTAAATTACACCATAAATAAAATAACACATGTTGCTTTCTGTAACATGTTCAACACATAACAAAATACAAAAAAAATCTTCCAAGACAATAAAAATACTGATTCACTTGTGACAGTTTGACCATCCAATTCATTAAAACCCACACATGGGCATTTCCAGTCACTAGAATCCAGTCTTTCCACAAGGTTAATAATAACAGTAGTACCAGTCACCAGTCTCTCAAAACGTCAAACACTAGCCACAACAACGTAAGGTACCCTCAGAACCAGCTAAAGCAGGATACAAAAGCTATCCTCGTGTCCGTCTTTTGACTACAGTCATAGCAGTACTAGACGTCTATACAGCTTAACACTGTATATCAGCAGTACTTAATAAGTTATATAACTTAGATGTTACCAAATGTGTGTCATGACCAACCCTCTAGAGTCTATGCTACCCTACAAGCACATTGTTCATGTTGACAGTCAAGGGGATTAAAATTTCCAGTCATCTACATAGTCACAGACAAAATTCAGCAGGATCAGTTTGTCAGTGTTGAAATGCTGAGGTGTCTATAAGTGTCAATCTATGTATAGTGAACATATACAACATTTATACTATTTTCATGTATACAAATTAATCTCCAAAACCAATTCCGGGCTTTACCGTATTCTAGATCCTTCTCTATGGGGAAAGGCATAGAATTTGATCTCCAACTCCCCCTCTGTGGGCCTATTTAGCATTCCTCTCTTTTATAGATTACAATATGTCCTCTCCTCAGCAGGAAATGACAGAAGGAGGTCAAAGCAGAGAGGCCACTGGATTCATAGTAGCTTTAGTTCTTTTTTTTGTCTGATAGATGTATGAAGAACTACAGAAACAGTGGGGAAGCCATGTAGCGGTTTGGGATTAATGCAGTACATACTAGTATGGGGCCTCCTTAAAGTTACAATCAATTAAGTGTCCCGGGCGACGGGAAGGGCCAAGTGATCCTCTATAAGTTTGTGGGGGGAAAAGCATTGACTTATCAAGCTGGGTGCTCAGTGTGTCATCACAAAAAGATTCAGCCATCATCCAATCAGTCGGGGGACATGCAACACCCTCTGACCTCACTTTACATAAAAAAACAAGGGGACAATAAAGTAGGCAGACTTTACCCCAAACCAAGCTACCTCTGTAGCCAATCAGTACAGTAGTTGATCCAAATTGGCGGTAGAATAACTTTGCTGAGGACATTTCTACCATCAGGAAGCTATACATGCATGTCATTATCATGCCGTCACTTTTTAGAAAGCCACAGATACCAACCCAGCCAACCTAATAATTCAATGTAGACAACTCAAGAGTAGGAAAGTATGGGTTGGTGGGGTTTGGAGAGGGGATCTTATCAAGAGTCTCAGAATAGAAGCACTGATATGGGAGTTGATGAGTTTTACCTTTCGGCACAATATGAAACAACACTGGATTAGAAAAAGGAAGTTCTGCTTGTTTCTCAGTGAAACACATTCATACGCAAGGCTCACCCTTTTAAACATACACTGTACTTTCAGTGTGAGCAAAACAACAGGGTTATGTGCAAAACACCATTACCAGATTATCACTTCACATGACTCAACTTTTTGTTTCAGACAGGCATAAGTTTGGAGGTTGTCGCCATGACAGAGAGGAGTACTGTAATATACGTAAGTTCCGCCTAGTGCCTATTTAACCTCTGCCTCATATACGTTTACTGTACAAAAGGGTGGTTACGGAAAGACATGTGATTAAAGACCATAAAGTCTCTGTGTCTTGATAGACACCCCACCGTGAAAGCTAAACATCCTGAACCACTAGTAAGCCCCTTCAACTAAACTCCATTACATTTACCGTAACAACTTAAACCCTATGTTCTTCGTTGTACGTCAAATAGTGAAAATAGCCGATCTACAAGCTCACAACGGAGATTACAACTAGATCGGCTATTTTCACCAAATGTTCGCTTATTATGACATGTCCAGAATAGGGATGCTAGGGTCCATATGGTTAAGGGACAGACGGGCAAAGGGGCGAAGCAAAATACTGATCTAAGAGTGAGTGAAAATGAATGTGCGTGCACACATGGAGTGTGCAATGCACACAAACAAACAGGATCGGTTCCACCTTGAGTGGAACCGATGAGCAGACACAGTGACCTGACTGGACAGCAGACAGGGTGGAGGAAGTGACGTTCATTGGTAAATTGTGAAGGTGGACAACTCTGGTCACTGACTGGTGCTTCGTAAATTCTATTCCCACTCGTTTTTCTTTTCAGTGCCCTATGAAATCTCTGCAAGGTGACACTCACAAATCTACAGTGAAATAGATGAAACAATTTCATCAGAGAGCCTGCAAAACCAGAGTTGTACATCTCCAACTTTGGATTGTGTGTATGTGTTGGCGTGCATGTGTGTGCATGTGTGTGTGTGTGTGTTTATTTAAGGAGTGGCTTTGAAGGCGCCACGGGCTGCGTTGGTTGCGGCATTTGCTGCAGCATTGGCAGTTGCAGTCTGGACGGTTTTGTTTGACATGACTCCAGTGGCGAACTCCTGCTGAGCCTTCTCAAAACTAGCACCAGTCGTACGGTACAACGCATGCACCTAGACAAGGAGAACAGGGAAAATGATATGGGTCATGTTCTGAGTTAACATTTGCACACTGTCGCAGTTACAAATGGATAAATGAAAACTGCTGAATTTACTGTGTATATAATAGCAATGACTTTTACATGAAAACAGTTTACCATTGTAGTCTCTACAGCATCAAATAACATAACACATACACCATTTGATTACTATTAGCAAGATAAAGGGCATTTTTAATGCAAAGTTTTGTTCATATGTTACTTATATTTAGGAATTTGTTAACTAGTTAATTATATTGCTGACTAACTGGCTAGTGGACCGGTAAATTGCCTTTCCGTCACCACATTAATTGTCTCTGTCAGGACGGAGACTATGTTTTTGCTCCTCCTGAGCAGCAAATATCCGGCACTGTTGGACAGATTGGAGTGAAACACGCAGTCCCAGTAGGCCCACTTCACATTTTGGCATATAAAATAAAAAAAATGCTGGTTCATGACGCAACTCGCCATCTGTGCCAGACTAGATTTTCCGCCATTTTGCGGTTTCTTCAAAACACACTTTTTGCTACTACTCCTACACATTTTGTGCAAAACAAATCGGTAAACATTATCTCTGGAGTCGTGTGACCAAGGTAAAGTCAGTCTTTCCATATTCCATTGGCTATGACTGATTTCCAAATCTTGCAGGCCCTGGGTAGGCAACTTGGCCTGGCAAGGGAGCACACTTTTCTATCCCATTTTTCTTTTTTTACAGTACTGTGACTTAAATATGGAGTCTTTATGGACGGGATAGCTGATGCAAAAACAGGGTATTTTTTATAAAACAAAGGTTGGAATTATAGAAAGTTTGTAGGTGTGTTACCTTTTTAAACATGATGAGTGACCCTACGGACAGTGCAGTGAACAGAGCAGCGATGAGCAACATTATGATGCCCACAGGGATACTGGTGTTCAATCCAGTAAGAGCTGCAATCCAACCACTGGTAACAGAGAACAGTCATGTCATTGTTAAGCAAACACTTGCATATGCATATATGTACACAAACACACGCACACGCACACGCACACACACACACACACACACACACACACACACACACACACACACACACACACACACCCACACACACACAAACACACACACACACACACACACACACACACACACACACACACACACACACACACACACACACACACACACGGTACTCACCAGGTTCCCCAACCGGCGATACCAATAGACTGTAGCACGTGAACCCCAAACTGACAGATGTAGATGAAAAAGAAGACGAAGAAGCGGAAGGAACTGTCACTCCTGTAGAAAAGATAGAAAGATGAAGCTGATCAGCAAAACCGTGATAGAGAATGAACATGGGTACAATAAGTTCACGAGAGAGTTACTGAGTGACTCAACTGTAGCAGCTATGTCAAATATTAGTAAATAAGATAGATTTGTGTTACAAATACAAATACAACAACAAACATCAGGATTCATTACTAAACATTTCAGTTGCATTTCTGCCCGGTGGGCATGTTCATTTCTAAAATTGATATAGATTTACCTGAAGGCCCCATAGAGCGGTCTGTACCAGCAGACAAAAGAACAGGGGGTGAACAGCATGAACCACAGCATGGCCAGGCCAAAGTCTACACCACGGGACGCATCTACGCAGAACCAGGCGAGGCAGCCAAACATGTTCACGAACAGTGTCCCCGTATGAACTGGAGCAAAACACAACTCACATGTAACACACACACACTGAACACAGTCAATCTGTTTGCTTCTATGATTTTGCTGTGGATGACAGTTGTGTGACCTGTCCTGCTCAACCAAAATCACCACACAACTGAAAACACATTTTGAGGTCTGTGTGCTACAGGAAAGGGGAAGTATTGGGTACTCCTCATGCTCTCCATTTTCCCCTCATGCGAATCTATAATGCCTGTATCAACAGATCCTGTCAACAAGTCCTCTCTGCAAGGGAAAGGGAAAGACCCACCAAAGCATGTGTGAGTGCTGTTGACAAATTCAATAACTTACTACATTCTGAAATGTTTGATGTTACCATCAACTGCATCAACCTATATTTACAAGCTTAAACCCTTAATCCCTCTACACAATTTTCTTTTGCTGAAAATAGCATCGCATTGTGAGCTTGTAGATCTGCTATTCTCGTAGAATGTTCGCCTGTTATGACATGTCCAGAATAGGGACACCAGGGTTAAAATATATATATTTTTTTTCAAATGAGCTTCAGCGACTGTCAACTGATTTTGGTAGAGCAGGTTATGTGTGTAATTCCTCAGAAAGAAGTCATGTGGTGCTCTGGCTATCACGATCCACTCACACATGAAGAGCTTGTACATGATCTTGACAGTCTTCTGAAACTCTACAGGGATGTCCACAGCAATGTCGTGGTAGAAACACGGTCCAACAGGGAACTTCTCTGGCAATGGAGGCCAGTTGTTCTTGCGCCCTATGGGAACAACAATGTTAGTGTGTATATAGTGTCTGGATTATCAGAAAATAAACCTATGTGTAAAGGAATGTTGTTAGCTTGTAGATTTTTACAGTTATTTTTGGCATGTGAAACTGTCGTACTAGGGACTATAAATGAGTTGATTAATAAGTGAATTAAGTGTGTCAGATGATAACTACCTCCTGCAGCTAGGGGTGGGACGTGTATCACGTTTATTACATGTACATTTATTCCACAAAACTGTGGATGTATAAAATGAGTATTTGTAAATTGGAGATTTTATTATATTTTCCCCATAAAATCTCTTTGTTGACTTTTTTAACAGCTGCTGCCTTTCAAAACCCAAATAATACAGTAGCCAAATAATGCAGTAGCCAAATAATATAGACAAAATGATAAATACAAGTAAAAGTATATCTCTTTGGAAGTAAATATAAGCTATATTACTGAAGGTCTCAACAGTTTATTTGCATTTATTTATTCATTTATTTTTTACTATTATACAGAGCCTCTACGATTAATAAATTGTGACGTTTTAAATTAATAGTAAAACCGGTAGTCCCATCCTTACCTATACCTCCAGCTTGTAACTCTTTCTCTCGGCGATCAAGCTCGGCCGCTTTCTTCTCCAGCTCCTCCTGCCGTCTTAGCAACTCAGCTTGAGCACGTGCCTGATCCTAATGTATACAGAGATACTAGTCACATTTGACCATAGGTTAAAGTGATCGATTGGGTATTTTGACATGAGAGTGGTATGAGTTATTCACATGAAGTGATACCCATGCCAGGACATTTGCTTATGCAGAGAGGCACGTGTTTAGAGATATGAACGCTTGTGCCAGAGGTTCAGCTAGCTTGTCAAACAAAACGTAACCAACAGGAAATGCAACAGCTAACAAAAACATTTAAACATCCATACACAAAACATTTTTGTGAAAAAAACAACTTTAGCAATACTCTTTCTTCTAACAGACCGATCTTAGCACTGTTTTATTTGTTGACTGCCCTTCTTCAACAAGAAAATAGTTCCAAGATATAATTTAGTTAAGCTGTCCAATTCTATTGTATTTAGATTTTTTGACGTGTTGTGACTTTAGAGGTGTTTTTTAACTCCCCCCATTTGCTGGGGCTGACACCTGTGCTTATCGCTGAAAACAGGACGTTATGCAGTACATAAGCTTTACCGTCCGTTGGTATGAGTAACTCATGCTATTTTGTGTCCAAAAAACGAACTATCCTATAAATATTAGCCAGCGGCGCCGGTGATGGAGCACTGTGAGATGCAACAAGGTAGGGAACGGGTGCACCACTCAAATAAATTGGGTCAGAGGTGTATAATTTTAGGGTTACAAACACAAACACACACACCTACTTAGACGTCTCTTTTAATCAGCAGGTAATGTAAGCATACTTTCTCTCTACACTCCACAGTAGTTTGTGGGTGAAGTAGAGGAGAGGAAGCAGCACTTGGTGGAATCACACTGTTCTAGATAATACAATAAGAAGGGACTTAGTGGCAGCACTTGGTGGAATCACACTGTTCTAGATAATACAATAAGAAGGGACTTAGTGGCATGGAAGACAGGCAACATGAGATGAAACACTACCTGACAGTGCCGCTATTGGGCCGTATAATATATGAAAGGCAAGAGCCACAAGTAAAAGTTTTTAGTGTGGGGATAGTGTACAACAATTAAGTCAGTGCGTGTCTTCTGTCTTTGTGTTCGTGTGTGGGAGGGGGGGGTACCTGAGTCTGTTGCTGCGAATAGGCTGGAGGCTCTTCTGTAGGCTTCATGATGGCAGGCTGTGTGTTCTGGGAAGGGGCAGGAGTTGCTTTGGGGGCATTTCCAGGGGGTGCCTACAAACACGCACACACGCACGCACGCACGCACAAAGAGAAAAAACAAAGAGAAAAAACAAAGAGAAAATGGAAAGGGAAAAGGATCAAATTAAGTCATTTAATCAGAGGTGAAGAAACTAAAACTGATGTGTCTAAACCACACACAGACACGGACATAAACACACATTAATAATAGAGCTGGTTAAACTGACCGTTCTGGCATCTGTGAAGGGATTATACTCCTCCAGGCCACCAGGGGGGGCAGTTTGGGTCACCTGCGTCACTGAAGGATCCTAAATGTCACAGAACCACATAGGATGTGAAAGGGTGAATGACTGCAGCCACATTATCATTTATTGCCTTGTTGCTCTAACAACAGGCTCATCAGTCAGTCAGTGCACTTATAGGGTTTTATCATTTGTGGTGATGGCAGGAGGGAGGGACAGAGATGGGGTGCAAAGCTCACTTATATATCATAATAATGCTAATAATGGTGTAATAATGCTTACAGTCTGGTGTTGTGGCCAGTAAAACTTAAGTATGAATGTGAAGCAGAGGGAACTGAGAACGACCACTAATAATGTAGGGTGGTCTGAATAGCAGGAAGGGCCACTTTAACACATATAAGGAAGCCTCAATTAATTCAATGATGTTCTTGTGTATACAGCAGCATACACAAACAGCAGTGATGTGCTCATCGACCATGTGGTTCCAAGTGGGGTCCAGGGAGTCTCAGGGTTCTTTAGGGGGTTCTACATTGACCCGTACAAGTCTGTAACTCTGACAGTATACAAACATTTGTATACTGTCAGAGTTAAGGGGGGTCCATGAAATCTTTTAAGTTTGAGAACCACTGTCATAGACATCAGGACAGAGACATTAAGAGTTTGAGAGTGGTTGCAGAAAATATAGAGTTGTTATGAAAGCTATGTTATTGTTGAGGCCTTATTATCTGATATTAATTGAAGGGGGTTGGGGGTCTATTTTCTGCACAATATATAACTAAACTATGGGTCATTCTGATTTAGCCTACAGTGTTTATTTTCGCCTGTGGTGCATTGAGTCGGGCAAAACGACTGGAAAGGTAGTTTTATTTTAGAAAATGTTGTGTGTGACTGTAATTCTGACAACTCAGGGTACACTGTGTACTTACTGTGTAGTTGTTATTATAACGCCACTACAACTAATGTTTTACTGTCATGTGCCCTTTGTTCTGAGCTGGCAGAGCGTTAAATCAAATCAACAACAACCCAGCAGACTGAGCAGAGAGTCGCATAATAATCATCTCATCTTTACACAGAGCATCCAAATGTGTGTGTGTGATCATCATCATCATCATCATCATCATCACCACCTCCCAAACAGCTGTGTGAGATGATTATTAGCTCGTCTTGCTACCTAGAGAGAAGGCGAAACGGAGCTACTGTATACGAGCTAGAAGTCAGCTAACGGGGCTTTCTGATGGAGAGGAGGAGGCTGGCCTATAATAATATCTGACTGGGGGCTAACAGGCTAGTGTTAGCCGGGCTGGCTAACCTGGAAAGGGTTGCTGAAGTCTGGATCCGCAAACGGGTTGCTGTCAAAATCGGACATTGTGCACTGCAGCCTGGAGGTTCCTGTTGAAGAAGAGCTCCCCCGGTTCTCCAGAGAGAAGGTTCAGGTCCCCTCGATCTGCCTCCTCGCTGCTCCTGCAGTCTCTCTCCAGACACACAGACACACACACACACAGACTCCCCCCTGATTTAGCAAGTTAGCAGCACAAAGATGGCAGGAGGAGAGGAGGCGTGATGTGCGGCCCAGCACTACGTCACTGTTTCAGCACCGTGGACAGTGGTTCCCATGGTGGTCCCCATGGTGGTCCCCAACGCTACCCCGGGCCGGGGCCCCGGCACAGTACATTTTTTATCAATTAATATATGCGTGGCTAGCCTTGTATCAAGACTATCATAGATGTATTTTGTCGATTCTGACTTTTATTTTCATGTCTACGATAGTCTTGGCTAGAGCCCCCAAATGCGTCCTGCACTTTCACCAGTAAAGCCCGTATTTCTCCGTACATGTAAGGAAAAAATATATAAGGTGCTTACCCGGTTGCCCCAAATGTTAACTCGCGCTTCGGAGTCTTTGTGCAATGTATCAGTCCGTGTTTTTCAATAAAGAAGTGTTTTAATCGCGTCTGTGTCGGATTCTGTCGAAAGGTCCCTGTGTTCCTCAATGGGCGGTAGTAACGGGGCGCATCCGGTGAAAGCCGGAAATACACTTAATGTAAACAGGAAGTAAACAAGGGGGAAAATGGCGTTCGGCCACAGACGTGATTAAAACACATATCTATTGAAAAATACGGACTAATACATTGCACAAAAACTTCGCAGCGTAAGTTAACATTTGGGGCAACCGGGTTAGCACCTTATATATATTTTTTGTACATGTACGGAGAGGTGCGGACTTTACTGGTGAAAGTGCAGGACGTAATGGGGGTGTAAAAATCGATCAAATACATCTATGATAGTCTTGATCCAAGGCTAATGCGTGTCCATTTGGTTACATTTGGTCAGAGTTACAAATGGACAAATAAAACAGAGGTATTACACTGTGGTTGTGCTACTGCAGCCTGCAGTAGCCTACCACTCCACAGTGAATTCTCTGATTATACACTACAGAGTACCACATAAGGTCAGACTCAGGTGAGCATCCGTTTTAATTAAGGCAGAGTCCTGGTCAGGATAGAGAAAACACCTGTAACAGGGCTGGGAGGTGAACCACTGATCTATGAAGTCACTAGATGAAAGAAAACTTAGAACAGCATCATGAGTCTGTAAGACGTTTTGCTTGTTGTCCACTCCCACCCTCAGCTTCTTAAAGCAGTGGTGCTCAATCAGTGTGTGGGGCTGCAGAACAAAATGTAACATGTCCCAGTGAAGAACAAGTTCAGAAATATTGCAGGGTTGTGCATATTGCTCCTGAGTCCTGGCTATTGGACCATTGTAACCGCAGACCTTTTTAGTTTCCCCACACCATTTTATTTGTTAATATTATGATTTGAGTAGACCTGAGAAAGAGTATGCTATTATATTACTTATACAATCAGAAACCAGGTGGGTGTTCAGGATCATAGATGTTGAGGATGCAGTTACATGTCAGGCCAAAACGTGAAACGTCATATTATAGCACCACCATGAGGAAAATTTGAAAAATTTGGGGTGAAGGGTCTTGGCCTTCTGGGAGTGTGCGTGAAAAGGTTCATGCTGATCGGTCCAGCGGTGACTGAGCTGTTCACAGACACACACATATTAAAGCATTTAAATAATAATAATAATAATAATAATAAAAACTAGAAAAAGTGCTCCTCGGAGCACAGGTCTCCGCCAGGTCAGGTAAGTTATTGTGGCCTCCTGGTGGCGCTATAATAGGCCAATGTGAAAAGGGTGGCATTTCTTCCTCGGCCTAGTGGGAATGTGCGTGCAAATTTTCACGGAAATCGCACGCCGCGTTCATGATTTCAGACATTTTGTTCAAAACGGACCAATCCTGCAAACTTTGGAAGTCAACCTTAGCCAATCAGGATGGAATATGAAATATCGGACAGATGCGTCTTGATCACATGACTATAGAGATACTGTGTACCGATTTGTGTGATGTTTGGATAAAATCTGAAGGATTAATATCCAAAAATGTATTTGACATAAGTCGGCCTCCTGGTGGCGCTGTAAAAAGCAGATGTGAAAAATGCAGTGCAGATGTTTTTCCTTGGCCTCTAGGGAGTAGGCGTGCAAAGTTTCACGCAGATCGGTGCAGTTATAGTTAAAAATGCAAATCGGCCTGTTATAGCGCCACCATGAGGCTGATGTGAAAAGTTTTAAGTGCCATTTCTTCCTCGGCCTAGTGGGAATGTGCGTGTGCAATTTTATGCAAATGGCAAGCTGCGTTCATGATTTGAGGCAGTTTGTTCAAAACGGACCAATCCTGCAAACTTTGGATGGTAACCTTAGCCAATGAGGATGGAATATGGGAAATCGGACAGATCAGGGTTGATCACATGACTATAGAGATACTGTGTACCGATTTGCATGAGGTTTGGTTAAAAACTGTAGGAATAATGGGAAAAAATGGGTTTTGCACAAATCGGCCTCCTGGTGGCGCTATAACAGGCCCATGTGAAAAATTTGAGGCAGAGGTTCTGAATTGGCATCCAGGGAGTGTGTGTGCACAGTTTCGCAGCGACCGGGCCAACGGTGCCGGAGATTTGGTGGTAACACACAGACAGGACACACGGACGGACACACGGACACACGGACGGACAGACGGACAGGGGCGAAAACATACTCTCTCGCCATGCCTTTCGGCCTGGCGGAGACAACAAATCATCAATATATTCATAAATGTTTATACAACAAAATTTAAAATGACAACACAAAACCAAACAATACATTCTCATAACAATGACAAAACAATGATGAAAAATGCTTACCTCATTGTTTTCCATGGGGAGTGTTGCATTTTTGGACTACATAGATTTCTGGTATTCTAATTCTACAGAACCATATGTGGTGTAAAACCAGGAAATCCAATTGGGACAGTTCCTGTTTTGGGTCAAGTCGAGTCGATCCAAAGAGAAACTGGGATAGAGGCTTTGGAGGTAAATACTGTATGTAACTTGTTATTATTGTTATTATTATTTTAATGTATTATTATTGTTGTTGTTAATTAGCTGTTACATTAATAAGCTAATCAAAATAGATGAAAAATACAAATGTAAACATAAACACAAGAAACATAAGACATACATTTGCGAGCAAGAAAGCAATGAACACAATCGTTTATAGTGCAGGAAAAGCTACTCAAAATGGGTTTTGAGAAATGATTTTAAGAGATCAATTCACTGTTAGACATACTGTACACTAAGAATTATCCACAGTAATCGTGCAGGACAGATGCAGGATTATTGAATATGGTACCGTATTTATTACAGTTTAAGGTCAAGTCCATCTTGGACTTAGTTAAGTCTCAGAGCAATATACCTTCATAGAAGCTGTTGTACCCCTCTGGATACGCCTGGAAACACCTGTGAGCTCCGGGACACCGGTCGGTATTAATTCAGTCTGCCAGCCAGTGATAATCCCCACTGCCAGTGAGACACGGCTTGCAGGATTATTGATTGAATATGGCACAGTATTATTTTTACAGTCCGAGGTTGAGTACATTTTGTAACTTTGTTAAGTCTCATCAAGTCCTTCATAACAATCCACTTCTACTCCAAAAAGCTGTAGTACCCCTCTGGATACACTTGGATGCAATCAGCCTTAACATAGTGCTTCCCCTCATCGGGACCATTACAAGGTGGTCATTACCTGATGTGATTTTAAAGACATGGTCTTTCATGGGGACCTTGACTGGAAGGTTGCGCTTTTCCTTGTAATCCAAAAGACCCATAACCCCATTACTATGTACACTGTTCCATCCTCTGTGAGAGCAGCTGTGTGGCTGTTTCCAGCAGAAACCTGAACCACCTTCTCTTCTAGGACCACCTTCCATCCACTGGACCACCTTCCCCAGGACCACCTTCCCCGGGACCATCTCGGGCACCAACTCCGAAATCCTACCACCCCAGGGAACCCTCATCATTACAGCTGAACGTGTAGATATGTCCAGCATCGCTGAGGCACACCGTGTGCACGCCCCCCAGCTGCCACTTGCACAATGCCCTCTGGCAGCGTGACAAGCGCTGGTGGGATGACCTCTCCTGAACCCAGCTGTCCCTCTCCTAAACCCAGCTGTTCGAAGATGCCCTGGCCCAGCACCAGGACCTGAACAGCCTCTTTCCCATGACTCCTGTGGTGAACTTTTACCTCCTTATATGGTGAGTGCCTTTTCCTTCTTGCAAGGACTTCTTGGCTGGAATCTCTTTTAAAGGCATACAGGTAGAAAGATCCTCAGGTTACTTTAGTTTTGTCTTATTAACCGTCGAAATAAACCATTGGTACGGAGCATAAAAAAGTGAGTCGCGAGCCTTCTTTTCATAAATTCATTAACTGCTTTACACAGATTGGCTCAGCACCAGTATAAGGGGGTGTGCGTTAACCGTTAATTGATTGATCACAAATGATAACAGATGCACACCGTGCTGACATCATAGCAGTAGCACTGATGCTACTGTACTCATTAGTCAGTCACAGTTTGTCTTTCTCTTAGGCCTCTATAATAATTAGAATGCTACATTAGTTGTATTATTTATATTCAACCTACATGTAATATACAATAAGGTAATTTGTTGATTTATTTACATACTTTAAGGCTGTGGGTAGGCATGTCCCCTTGCTTGAGCGACCCCTGTTGGACAGTTCATGCTTACTGTATTAGATGGGTAAACTCTAGAGTGGATCAATTTGTGGCAATTTCATTAATCAACTCTGAGGAGTGAGTTATATAGTTCTGAGAGACAGGGCCAGCCCTGCTTGACATTTGGTGCCAGTAGCTGTCAGACCAAAGCATATGAGTGCCTCAGTAAACCTCCTTGACGATGACGGTGACAATGACAGTGATGATGATGACGATGATGATGATAATGATGATGATGATAATGACATATGAAAGAGTATAACTGAGCATGTGAAAACTGAGAGACTGTTTAACCATAACTAATAGTAGAATCATGGATTCCTCTAGTAATCCTTTAATCCCACTCACCCCCATGACATGTCATTAGGGATCCCTTGTGTTGTGTGCGTTTTCAAGATTCTGGGGTTTTAGGCGTTCTAGTGATTGCCAAACATGCCCACTTGGGGGAGCTATGACCAAGTAAGTTTCCCCTGGTTCTATGCTATCCTCTCTCATTTGCCATCAATTTATTTTCATCCAAACGAAGGGTGACCATGTGAGGAACATCAGATCAGTTGACAGCCTGTAAATGTGATTTAAACATTTAGGCACCATTTACCCAGATTAAATTTCAATTGTAGTACAAATGCTATTAGGTGGAAATCTAACAGTATGTGGTAAATGGCAGAGGGTTACGTTTATCCTTTGAATCCTTTATTTGAATTGTTGGACTTGGAATTCCATGGTTCCTATGTGGCCAAGGTGCTGCCTCAATTAACATTTGTCGCCATGCGAAAAATCTGTTATTGTCGGCAAGCGACGCCGTCATGTGATGGTGTATGAATCAAGCTTTAACATCCAGCGTTTTACCGTACACACTCACCAGGGGCTTTGAAAACAATCAACTGTGCCCCAGCATCTTACCACAATACTGTGCTCTTCAGTGTTTACGCACTGTCAATGATGTGCTCTGCACTGAATGAATGGAACACAGTCACATAGTCTCAAGATATACACAAATTGTAGTTTAATTATAATTCCACTCCTGTCCACAAACATGTGCACAACATACATGCACACTAGCACACATGCACACAGCCACACAAAATGAGCATCAGTTCCTTCCTTAATCTGGTATTAATGGACCCAATCACAGACTCTATGAATAATCAATGGCCAGTGGTCTGCAACTGCAGTGCTGAGACCCTGAGTGAATCTGAATTTTCCTAATAAGATACACACACTCACGCATACACCTTGAGGCCCTAATAAGCACTAATGCACTGTGGGTTGAGAATACGTCACATGGTTTGTTTGCTCCAGAATGTGAAAGGTAAACATGCTGTGCCAAGCGGTACTGTGTGTGTGTGTGTGTGTGTGTGTGTGTGTGTGTGTGTGTGTGTGTGTGTGTGTGTGTGTGTGTGTGTGTGTGTGTGTGTGTGTGTGTGTGTGTGTGTGTGTGTGTGTGTGTGTGTGTGTGTGAGACCAGGCAGTGTGAGAGAGGAGACCTGTCTCTTCTTGTCTGTTCTCTCCAGCTTCTCCACTGTTGGGTTCCATAGACGACTCTGTGTGGAAACAACCGCTTTGGCTAATGGCTGCTACATTAGTCTCTTAACCAGCTGGTCATGGCCATTTAGAAATGTTCATTAGGTCATGGACCAGAGTGGATAGGTGTGTGATAGTTCACTCCCCACTGTTGACTTTGAGAGAGAGAGAGAGAGAGAGAGAGAGAGAGAGAGAGAGAGAGAGAGAGAGAGAGAGAGAGAGAGAGAGAGAGAGAGAGAGAGAGAGAGAGAGAGAGGCAGGGACAGGGACAGAGACAGAGAGTGAACGACCAATTCAGTGGCTAATATGAAACCCAAGTGTTAAAAGCCGCAACTGCAATTATCCTCGTGTGGCCCCCAATAAGATCCCACTGTATAATTAGGTCCCATTAAGGTCTATGAGTGTGATTTTAGGGCTCTGAAAGGTTGGATAAGCAGGGCTTGATATTATGGGTTATTAATGCTGCAACATCTGGTGTCATTCTGACAATAGATTGAATGGGTCGGCAAATCACTATTCAAAGGACATTGTGGCCCATCCTCAGAAGCTGAGTGATGGACTAGCCTGTCCAGCAAAGTGAGTCTGGGAATTAAGTTGATGATTGGAAAAATATAGCATAAGTGTTATTGTGTGTCCTTTATACCTTCAATATTTATATGTGTGTGTGCGCGTGCATGCATGCATTCAAGAATACGTATATTTGTGTGTGTGTGTCCCAGTTTATATACAGGTATCTTGTGCGTGTGTGTGCCTGCGTGCGTGCGTGCGTATGTGTGTGTGTGTGGGCTGATGACCAGTCAGAGCACATTACACACCACACAGGGAAACAGCCCTCTGTCGCCGGAAAAAGCGATTGATTCTCCATTTCCATATTAATGAGCAGATTTGTTAAGAGCCTGCAGGAGAGAGAGAAAATAACGGGGGTCTTCATAGGGCACGACATTTATAAATAAAGCTGATGCGGAGAAAAAATGGAAATTAAACCTTTTAGTTTAATAAATTTGAGGCGTCCTCTGCAAAGCGGGGGCCGATTTGCATTTCCATTTGTGACCAAATAATGAGAGTGTGGGGCCATGATGAGCCTGCTGTAGCGCTGCTGTTGGGGTCTCAAACAGTCAGGCAATCTCCCCACTGCGCCGGGCTCCGCGTCAATGTCATTAGCATGGCCCTGTTAACTCCACTACCTGGCTTTCTATTATACTCTGTCATAAGATGAAGTAAATCAAGTTTAAGATTATTTGGAGAACTTGGAGACATTAGAGATTCCCAAATTCCCAAATTAATTGTGGTCAAAGTACCATTTCTTCTACTTCAACCCCCCTAGCCCATGGTCAGTGTGCCTGCTCCCTACAAAGACTTGCACTGTACAATCAGTGTTCATTTCTGTAAAAACAAACCCTTATGGGTCCACTTTCACACTGTCAAATTAACACTAAAGATAGGTGCAAATACAGTAGGTATGATTTTTAAATAGCTATTAGTTGCTCTAAAACTACATGGTTGGAAATATTTTGAAAGTGCTCTCTCTCTTTGTATGAAACACACACACACACACACACACACACACACACACACACACACACACACACACACACACACACACACACACACACACACACACACACACACACACACACACACACACACACACACACAGTCACACACACACACAAGGCATCACTGATTGAATTTATTGGGGAATGGATGTTGACTAGACCACTTCAAGTAGGCTAGATTGTTGTTGTTGCCAGATTGACAGACAGACCCAGAGCGGCTGATTGAAAGTGCCTTTTAGCTTGCTCTCACTGTATATTTGATTTGACAAAATGGAAGGGGAGTCCAGCCTTTTCCCAGGATGCAAACACAAGTCCCTGTGTTTGTGTGTACACGCGCACAATCCGCACATGTCCGCATTTCTTTGTGTGTGCTATTCTGTGTGTCTGTGGACGCCACATGCACATCGGCTGGTAGATGCTTTTGTAAATGCTGCATAAAATCTAGCCCTTTTAGGTATTAATTGAATAATGCAGGTACTCTTCTTGCCAAGCATCAAGTGGGCCACTTTCGCTGCGCTGCTCTCCTTGCCTATGAATTGACTAGATTTATCTGTGTTGTTCCAGCCAATGGGTGCCATTTGTTCCAAATGTTTGACATAAACACGCAAAGAGCAGAGGCGTGCACTCATAAAATAAGGCTTTGGATAGTTGTTTTACAACCCAAAGGGACCACTGAGGGCCTAGTGGCCTATCAAATAATGTGGAAGTCTTTCTGAGCCAATGGCATGTTAAAGGACTCTCTTCCAACCAATGAGGTGATGAAAAGGAACAATTGCAGCCATAAAGATCCAGCGAGAGAAGGAAGGGAGAGAAAAGAAAAATGGAAGAGACAAGAGAATGGAAGGAAGAAGAGACAAAGAGGTGTGTGTGTGTGTGTGTGTGTGTGTGTGTGTGTGTGTGTGTGTGTGTGTGTGTGTGTGTGTGTGTGCGTGTGCGTGCGTGCGTGTGTGTGTGTGTGTGTGTGTGTGTGTGTGTGTGTGGGAGGGAGGGAGGGAGGGGGGGGATAAAGGAGAGCTGTGCAGTGTTCTGCTAAGTGTGCAGACTTATGCTGCAATCTGTTAATGGGATACATCTCATTTGGTACCTCATGTCTGTCTCCAAACTATAAAACATATTTAGCTCTTCAGCAGCAGGGAAATTCCACAATAAAGACAATATTAGCATGTGGCGTCTTAGACAATTCTTCCCTATGGGTTCTAGTTATCCTTAAACACCTGCTATGTTGACAAGGACAGGTACCCAGTTAAAAGCCTCAGTGTTAATCTAACTCTGACAGTGTACAAATGGAACAGGTCTATTTGATACAATTGTGCACCGGATACATGGCACAGCAGGCACACAGTACATTTGTACACTGGATACACTGTGTGCACTGTACAATGGATAAATTAACACCGAGGATTTTACTGTGTACGAGATGCCGTTGACCAGGGATATTCTATTATCTTGAAATGGAAATGATGGGAAAACTATTTCATAGACATGCCTGAATATCGCTGAATGTTGAGCTATCATTTTGCACAGTTAAAAATGCCATTGCTTTTGTCCCTTTACTGCTGCTGCTTGAGGATAAAACAGTTGTGTGTATATTGTGTGTGTGTGTGTGTGTGTGTGTGTGTGTGTGTGTGTGTGTGTGTGTGTGTGTGTGTGTGTGTGTGTGTGTGTGTGTGTGTGTGTGTGCGTGCGTGTGTGCGTGCGTGCGTGTGTGTGTGTACTCACGGGCGTGCAAGTCTAATCGTACGGTGTCACGCACATTCACGTTCTGGAGTTCGATTTGCTGATTTAGCACCTTTCTAATTTTCCAGCGGGTAATGTTTGCCTTACCTGCCGCCATCTGTTTTTATTATCATAGTGAATATGTTTGTCTAAGGATATCAATAATCATAAATAAAGTCATGACTCTTCCACCTCTCTCTCTCCCTGTACGCATTCCCCTTGTCTCTGTCTCATTCTCTTATTACACAAGGCTGCTCTCAGACGATTTCTCAACCACGCGCATGTGTGCATATTTCAATGTTTTAAGCCCGATTTATACTTTGCCGTACGGCGGTGTCACTTGCCGAAAATAGCTGGTCTACAAGCGCACAATGCGTGTGAGCTTGTACGATGGGGCATACATTAGGCATACTGGTGAAAAGCTAATATTATCTTGAATAGGAGTATTTTTGCACATGCACGCACACACACACGCGCACGTGCACACACACACACACACACACACACACACACACACACACACACACACACACACACACACACACACACACACACACACACACACACACACACACACACACACACACACACACACACACACACACACACAGACAGACAATTGCAGGGTGTCTCATGCCTTGACTGAGTGTGTGCTCTCCTATTACAGACAGTAATTACCGTCAGTCACCCTGTGTGTCCATAACAAGCCAGCATAATGCTCTAATCAGGACTGGATTAATCCAACCCTTTCTCTAATCACTCTAAAAGTGATTTATATTGTTTTTCCTGTTCGGAACAAATGAAATCTGTAGCCTAAATTAATACTGTCTTTTCATCACTGGGAAGTTAAAAAGCCACTAACCATCACACTTCTTGTCATTAAGGTTGCATTTGAGGGAGACGCACAAATGCACACATGCACAGGCCCACGCACGCGCGCACAAGCATGTTAAAGTGAGGTCAAAAGAGACGAAAAAGATTTGATAATGGAATATTCAATTAACTTTGCAAACTAAACACTTAGTCATCGTCTGCTGAGTGAAGCTTTTCACACAGAGCAAACATGGTCATCAGAAGAATAACTGAACATGTATTTCTACTGATTTCACATGGCATCTTCTCTTCGCTCACTTATTGATTTGAATAATCAGAAAATGGTTACTGATAAATGACCTTGTGAATGTACGGTAGCTTCCTAGTTCTTTTTATAGCAGATGAATGCACCTGATATTTGGTTGCATATTAAGGGTGCATAGTATCTATGGAGGCCAGGCATGGACATCAAATCATTTTGATCTAACCAGCAATTATTCTGATTGGAAATACTCCATATATTTTCATCCGAGTCGTTTGTCAAATTTGTATCGCCCGCAAACATACAATTTGTTGGTCCCCAGCTCTCATTTAGTAAGATAGCACGCCTCCCATTTGGGTCTATGCCTCCTACTTTGTTTCATTTCCATTGTTAAACGAATCAATTCCAACCCTGACTCTTCTTCCCACTGTGTTTCATTATGAGCAGGAACAGAGGCCGGACACGACCGGCACAGGAACCCTGAAATCTCCCCGCTCACTATTCAGTTTGTGCTTGGAATACAAACGGACTCACAACGAGCACATTTTTAACAAATGCAAATTGTGAGCCAATCTGGTTTGAGCTACCTGGCACACACCATGCTCAATATTCATTTCCTGTGTAAACCCGCTGTGCACAAAAAAAAAACAAAACAACGATAACAACAAAAAACAATGGCGGGGTGGAGCACGAGGATAGGAAATGAGAGAGCTGACTGCGTCTCCTGTCCTTCGTCCTCTCTCCCCTTTCTCCTTTACCTATTTCTCTTCCACCTCTTTCTCTTCCACATCTGCTCTCACCTTTGCTCCTCTTCTACCCCCCCCCCCCCCCCCATCTCCCCTGTTCTTTTCATGCTGTGTAATTCTCATTTTACACACTCTGTTGCTCCAGACTATGAATAATGCATAGTGTGTGAGAAATCCTCAATCTCATGCTTGGTTCCCGGCAAGCATTACGCTGCTCGCGTCTCTATTACTGAGATGAATGGGAGAGAGAGAAATATCACATAGGATACGCTCTAACTTCATTGTTTGTTTTCCACATTAAAGCCCCAATCTTGGATTTCTTCTGGGGTGTGTATGAATTATGGATTTGTACAGGAAAATTTGAAAAATAAACCCCTCAAAACGTGCACATTTCCACCGTTGTCGGGTAATGTTTTGTTCCCTTTTAATTTTCCTCTTGTGTAAACAACACAATTGAACATGAAGAATGCGAACAAACTATTTGTATCGTCAATCAATGTGCATTTAAAAATCATGTCTATCTTTCTTAAATGGCTCAAATTCAATCACAAAGACATCATTGAATTCCTTTATATAACAACCATTACTAAATAAGTCAAATTTCTCTGTTCTTCACATGAGAATACATAAATATAAAAAATTAAAAATAGAAGTAGACGATGTGGTATTTTAACCAGGATGATATGCACTTAAGATGGTTGAGTGACCCTATTCACCCAATATTTTTATCACCTACTTCTTAATTTTTGTCACCCTCTTTTTATCGATTTCCTCTCTGGCATACAGTATGAGGAAATATCTGAGGACTTTTACAAAGACATTATTGTAAAAAAACCCAAAAAAACAGAAAGTGACTCGTTGGCACAGACATTAAATAGCCATTCGTGCACACACATGGCCGTGTGCGAGGAATATGCAGTGCTACTGTATGTATGTTTTATGGTGTGTACACGTGATAAAAGCGCTGAAGAGTTAAAGTGCTTTTTCTAGCACGCTCAAAGCCATGTGTCAGCAGCACACCACTAAATCCACAGTTCCCTTGAACAGTCTCCCTTCCTCTGATAGTCTATCACTCCTCTGTTTCAGGTGGCTGGACACTCCGGCTGACAGGGCCAAGTCCTTGAGGAGATCATGTGTCTGTGGAAAGTACAGGAGAGACACTGATGTCTGGGCTTTGAAGCGAATGTCCCTCTCTGCTTACTGCCCTAAGCCGCCCCCCCTCCCCCCCTCTCCCCCCGCTGTCTCCGCTCGGTTTCATTTCAACGTCTCTATGACGGGGCTCTATGACTTGTCATAGCTACACTGTAAAATCCCTGAGTGTTCATTTAACTCCATTTGTGTACACTCTAAGTGCTACAGACCCATTAGGGACCATTTGGTTCCTAACTAACAATCGTTTGTAGCTGGAACCTCAAGGACCCCCAGGGGTCCCTTGGACCATCACGTCTCAGAGTCAAATTAACACTGTTCTGTCTTCGTGTGGCATCGCCTTGAATGATTACTGTCTGATTCTCAACCTTTTTAATTTCAAGGACCCCCCAGGTGGATATGCATTAGGCCACGGACCCCCATTTGGTACTTTATCTCTAGGACCCCAATCTAACCTCAGTCTTAATTTTACGCTGAGAGTGTGCAATTTGTCTACATTTGTACACTCTCAGAGTTATGGACACGTAAGGGTCCATTTGTTTCCTAACTATAAATCGTTTAACTGGGGATGCCCCTGGAATCCCCTCATGGACCCCTGGGGGTCCCCGGACCCCACACTCAGAAGCAGTATCAGTTAGAGTCTAACTGATGCTACGCTACAGATACTACCGTGTTACTTATGCACTGTGTTATGCACAGGCTTTGTAGTTCTGGAATATAATATTTTTCACTCATTATATACCTCTTTCTTACATTCTACTTTGAACCAATATTGCACATTATATCGTCGCTATCAGGCAGAAACGTTAAATATTTATAAAACCCACACACAGACTTAAAGGGGTAGTTCACCCCCAAAATAACTTTTTTTCTATTGATTACTGACCATCTGGAGCCTTGAATTCATAGATATTTTTTTGTTTTTGTCACATTCCTAAGCCAATAATTTGATTATAATAAATGTGTCCCCATTGATTCCGGTAGGAGACACAAATGCATTTGTGTCTCCTACCGGAATCAATGGGGCTAAATTTATTATAATCAAATAATAAAGGAAGGAATGCGACAAAAACAAAAAAATATCCATGAATTCAAGGCTCCATGGGGTGAGTAATCAATAGAAAAAAAGTTATTTGGGGGGTGAACTACCCCTTTAACCACTCTCACTTTCAGAATTTTTCGAAAATATCGAGTAGATCTACAAGCTCACAATGAGTCGCTTGCGCAATCCTCTCATACGACGAAGTAGGGCATTCATTTAAAGTAATACTAGGTAACGTTTTCAACAAAACTAAAGTTAAATTGTATATCTTTTGCGAGTGGCAAAAGTTTCACAACACCCACTCCGTGAATTTCACCCCCGGAAGCCTTTTATTTATATATTTTCTATTGAAAGTGGACTGGGGGGACATTCCCGGGGAAATGACGTTCCTGGCCAACGTCATGACGTCGTGGCCGACGTCCCCAGGAACTACCGCAACGGTTTCCTGTTTGGCCAGGAACTACCGCGCTATAACAAAAAGGAACCTCACGCTGATGTTAAGATAATGTAGGATTGGAAGATCGAAAAAGAACAGAAAAAGAAAGCACAGCTCATGGTAACTAATGCTCCACTGGCTAAGAGAAACGATCCGTAGATAGTATAAAACAATTAAAAGATCGCTTTTTGAAACGCTTCCGGCTTCCGGTGAAAACGAATGGAATTCTGGGTAATCGAGGATTACGGAAATTGTATGCAGTGACGGTAGTGACCAGCAGAGGTTGCTAAAAATCGTTATTTGGGATTCTGCATTGTATTACTTTAAGATTTTTTTGGGAGATACAAGGTTTCTGCCCGACAGAAACTATATGTATTGTGGAGGGATAAAATAAATTACAGATAAAGACCTCCCCATTATTCCCTGGTGCTGAACGCTTATTGAAATATGCCTCCCATTTTGTGCAGCTCTATGGTTATTCTGGCGTTGTCTTTCCCATGCGTTTCTGATGAAGCCACAGATGAATCACGCTAACGACTGGGCTCCTGTGGTGCAGCTATGCTCTCAAATTAATATCTAAGAAATGGAGATATGGGCCAAATAGATTGGAATAGGAACCCGATATTCACTCCACGATACTACACGCACGCCCGCTCTCTTTCTTTCTCACACATGCACGATTGCGTGCGCGCGGACAACACACACACACACACACACACACACACACACACACACACACACACACACACACACACACACACACACACACACACACACACACACACAGAGCCCTGACAGGCAGGCTATTATCCCCCAGCCTGGGCTGCCGTAATTGGCTATCGCTTTTTACAAATGTGGCTCCGTCTGACTCGCATATCAGGCCCCCGTCTCATCAACCGTGTAGGGGTCACCATGCTTGTGTGTGTGTGTGTGTGTGTGTGTGTGTGTGTGTGTGTGTGTGTGTGTGTGTGTGTGTGTGCGTGTGTGTGTGTGTGTGTGCGTGTGCGTGTGCGTGTGTGTGTGTGTGCATGTGCGTTATGTGTCAATATGTGTGTGTGCGTGTGTGTGGGTGTGTGTGTGTGTGTGTGTGTGTGTGTGTGTGTGTGTGTGTGTGTGTGTGTGTGTGTGTGTGCGCGCGCACGCACACGCGTGTGCATATGTAGGGGTCAGCGGTGTGCCCATCCCTCTCACGTCTCCATTTCACATCCTCACATCCTCATGCAGGTCTTTACTAAACGAGCCAGCGGATGCTAAGTGTCTCGGTGGCTGGCTGGTCTTTAGCGGGGCCCAGAGTATTTAGCCATTAGGCCACTAATAGCATCAGGATCATTCCTACACTCGCTAGCTGATGATGAAATATTAGCGTAGCACTGGCCATCATTAGTTAGTCTGGACCTGCCTTGGAGGTCAGGTCCATCTTATTCCTCGCACACGCAAGATCAAACCCAGTTAGAGACACAACGTACAGATTCGTTTATTCATTCAGCCTGCTCTGTACTGTCTGTTGTGCACTGTAAAAAATAGACCTTTTGTGTGTCTCATCAACAGTGCATGCTGCAACATCTGGAGTTTTAATTTAACCATTTTGACACTCTCAGGGTTAAATGAGCACTCTGGATCTTACAGTGCATTCTCTGGGGTTTTAAATAGTCCTAAAATATAATAGGCGGTGTAAGCCCTGACAGTAATGACTTCAATTTACCTACATGGTGTTGCTGTGGCAACACTATTCTTGGTATTTAATAGCAGATGGTTTCTCTGTTTAGAGGATGCAAATGAGTGTAGGCTACTACATTAACACTGTGGAAGTGGAAAAACAACGTCTTAAACATGTCAAATACACTCTTGTCATCTGATTGCGCTGGTCGTAGATTCTCTGTATAATCTTCAGGTATACACAATGATAACTGAGGTAACTTCTGCGTGTTAACACTTGATTCTAATGTTGTAGCATCTTAACAGCCCCTCTGTAAACCATACTTACTCTGGCTGAACAAAGGCCTCAAACTGTCATGAGAAGGGGAGGAAGTGGCCTAACTGATCCAAATAACCAATACAGCGTATCACAACAATGGCAGATGCATGGCCAGATGTTGGTGATTTTCGAAGCTTTCAACCTTTATAACACACCCATTAAATGGGGCTTTTTTTTCTCTACTTAAAAATACAAACAAGCGGCTGTAGAATTTTCCCAATCTCCCCTGATCACGAATACACTTCATATGACCATTTCAGTATTGGAAAACCAACAGTGGTTTTAAATCTTTGGCATCTATTACAGTAGCACGCTATATCTGTCCATTAATACAATTTTGGTCCATATTGCATTGAAACTATGTGTGTGTGTGTGTGTGTGTTTGTGTTAGGGCTTTCACCAACTAGTCGACTAGTCGACTAGTCGACTAGTATAACCACTAGTCGACCTTGTTGGTACTAGTCGAATAGTAAAAAAAAAAAAAAAAATGTTTTAATGCCATAGTAATGGCCCATCTTACTATTATTATTATCCTCCTGACTTTATTTTTTATCAAAAGGGGGTCAAAAGTATGCCCAATGCCTATTATTAGGCAATGGGGATCCTTGGAGACGCTGCTGTGGTGCTGTGCTGCTGTGCCAGAAGCGCTTCCCTTAAAACGCCATAAAAATAAGGGCAGGAGGATAATAATAATAGCAATATAGTAGTAGGATGGCATTAAAACAATGCCCCCCCTAATTTTTTTTTTTGACTAATTCAACTAGTCGACTACTACTTGGTCAAATGAGTCGACTAGTAAAAATCATTAGTCGTGAATGCCCTAGTGTGTGTATGTATGTATGTATGTATATATATATATATATATATATATATATATATATATATATATATATATATATATATATATATATATATATATATATATATATATATATATATATCATAAGAGTCTATGATTGTTTACAGCTCATACCAATTGTCTTTGGAAGGATGATGTTGTGATATGATTGAACCTCGGCCACTGAGCATCTTATATCCCACGATTACGACCATACGAGTCAACATGACCTAGCTTCATTGCTTCTTCGGCAATAAACACATTTGGAGATTTTCTTAACCAGATCCCCTGATTTCATTGTGTGATTAATGCACCACTACACAGAAAAATGTGTTAATTCAAATCTTTTGATTTGAATTTTTACACTGTCAGGTCTAAATGAACACTGTAGGCGGGCCATGGCGACGATATTGCATTGGAGATAATAGGGTTGATTTAAACCTATATTCTAGGAGGTAACTGCTTGCCTATCATAGTCTTGCACCTTGTTAATCCTTAACCAATGAATTAACCCTCATTACCACTGTTGGAATATAGATGAAACTTCTGCCTCTCCCCGTCTCTCCTCCCCTCTGTCCCTCTCTTACCCTCCATCGAGCCATCTGTGATGGGATGTCTGGGGTCAGTGATTCCGTCCCATGCCGTTCTGGATAGTTCCTTCTGCATTCAGATTATTCTGACCTCAGACCAGCCCTATCAACTGGCCGCTAAACCACTTTCAACAACCCTCCCCCCTTACCTGTCTGTCTGTCTGTTTGTCTCTGTGTGCCATGTCTAAACAGACGGACTGTCAGCACAGGAGAAAAACTAAAACAATCTACAGACATTTTGATACAACACCCAAAACCAAAACATAAGCAAAATGTGTTCTTGCAATGCTTCAATATCAAATGACAAAACAGAGAGAGGGGGAGAGAGAAAGAGACAGCTGAGGGTTGGTGAGAGATGAGCTTTATCCTCAGGTGTGATTCAAAGCTGAACTCTGAGTCTGTAAATATAACAGCACAGCTCTACTGTGTACACGGGAGTCAAGTGCTCTCAGCATAGATTGGAGAGGAGTATGTGTATGTGTGTGCGTGCGGGGACACACATGCGTATGTATGTGTGTCTGTGTGTGTGTGTGTGTGTGTGTGTGTGTGTGTGTGTCTGTGTGTGTGTGTGTGTGCATGTATGTCCAGTGAGACTTCAGTCTGCAGTACATCCACCTTCCAGGCATCTCTTAAAGCACATGAATCAATCGAGCGCTGAGAATTTGCCACTGCCGCAAACGTGTGGCTTTTGATTTCTCAGTCAGAAAAATCCAATATGTTTCAGCACACTGTCTATTGGATCGCAGTCTTTTTTTATTGCTTCTGGCATTAAAGAGGTGTTTTTCTGATGACTGGGTTTGATTGACACCTGGCACTCGCACGGTTATCCATTGCTGCGACAAATCGTTCCGGTGTTCGGTCAACTGAATACCAGAGAGACCAAATATATTACTATATACTACTATATATATATATACAGTATATGTATATATATTGTGTGTATGTATATATATACGTATACATACGTGTATATATATATATATATATATATATATATATATATATATATACAGAGAGATGTATATATAATAATATAATAATAATAATATTGTATGTATGTACATGTATGTATGTAGTTATGAGTTATGTATGTAGTTATGTATGTATGTATGTATGTATGTATGTATGTATGTATGTATGTATGTACGTACATATATATATATATATATATATATATATATATATATATATACATACACACACACACACACACACACACACACACACACACATACACGCACACACGCGCGCGCGCACACACACACACACACACACACACACACACACACACACACACACACACACACACACACACACACACACACACACACACACACACACACACACACACACACACACACTCACACACACACACAGTGTATACAGTATATACACACTTACGAATATACATATACACACAAATATCACTGCTCAGTATCTCAATTAACGTATATCTCTGAACCAAAATGGAACTAGCAGCAGAATGGTGAATGTTACAGGTCCAATGCTTGCCCGCTCTGTATTGCATCGTAACAAGCCCATCTCTCCCTGTGTGCCGCTGCATCCTGGGTGGAGGTGGTGCTTGTCTGTGCTCGCGCATTCAGATGAACGTCCAGTCTTATTGTGTGTGACCTCCGTCTCTCTGGCTGTTTGCTGTCTCGGATAACATTTTGACATTCCAGTCTCCTCTCTCAGACACTCCGATGCCTTGGACCCCAGGGCGGATGGGGGCGGGGGGGGGGGCAATGATAAGGCTTCACTCACAATTAGCAGGCAGGAGCAGGGAGGCGAGAGGGGGAAATTGAACTGTCAGAGAGAGGAGAGGAGAGGAGGAGCGGAGGAGAGGGGCGGGTGGAGGGGGGCGTTGGGGGGGACGTGGGGGGGGTGACCCCATCCTGCAAAATGGAGCCCGTCATAATTTGTTCATTTGGTGCCCATCAGGCTCTACCTACTCTCTGTAGCGGCGCTCCGCTGACCTCCCTCCCTCTGTTTCACCCTTCCTCATCCCTCTCTCCTCCCCCTTCCATTTCTCATCTTTCTTTTCACCTTCCTGCTTACCTTGCCTTGTCGCGGCGTTCCGTGTGCCATGTTCCTACAGTGGTACTATACCTGTAATTGTGGCGCTCCCTTAGGCCTCAACTCTTTTTTTATCCACTTTCACCCCAGCGTCCCTATTTTAGCCATGTCATTATAGCCCAAAATTTCCCCCAAACTTTCTAAAATGTTCAAATCATTCAAATAAATGTGAAAATAGCAGATCTACAAGCTCACAACACGTCGCAATGCAATTTTATATATTTGCTTCGGGCCAAGTGTATGGCGCTTTATCACAGAAAGAGAAAAAGAAAGAAACAAGGATCAGATGGGAGCTCAGGATAAAAGGGGTCCAACGGAACCACGACCCACTTGCGCTGTGCCTCTCTGGAGGATGTGATGGATGGTAATGTTAATGTTAAATAAGCAGAGAGGCTTTTAGTAGTGTGTATTTAAATGTCAAACGCTGATGGGCCTTAATGAGATAATACTGCTGAGAGCAATTAGCCTGCTATACACAGAGAGACCTACTCACTGTAGCACGCTCCTGCGCATACGCATGTGTACATATGCACACGCACACGCACACGCACACGCACACGCACACTCACGAGCACTGAAAGTTCAGCTGATTGTTAAGGCGGGGATGAAAAGAAAGGCTATGTTGAAAATGTAACCAGTACATTAGAAGAACAGAATACTTTACCACTGTGTGTGGCTGTAAGTGCTCCATTTGGTTTGAGGTTTTTGTGTCGCCTCGGAATGGGTCGAACACCTGGCAATGTTCCAATGCTTTCTGCTTTTTTGGGCCTTCCTGTTGCACCAGACTCTATCGTTGTTGCATTGCTGTGCCTTTTTCCATCTTTTTTTTTTCTCTGTTCAGTCCTACAAACAAAGTAAAATTCAGAGTGTTAATTTAACTCTGAAAGTGTAAAAGTAGACCTGTAAGGTTTCAGTTAACACATTCAGAGTTAAATGAACACTCTGTGTAGTTAGAATCCACCAATTTTAATATTGATGGTTGACAAGGGTTCATACAGGTCAATAACAAAAAGCATACAAAAACAGTGTATGTTACCCCTCCCACCCCCCCAAAGTTCCCGCTCCGAAAGAGCCCCAACCCTGGTATCTTATTGTACCATTAACTCTCTCAGTGCCACGCCCCGAGATATCCCGAGTTTTTCCCGAGTACCCTCCGTGCCAGCACGAGAAATCCCGAGTTTTTACTTTTGACTGTGATCGCGCTATTCTGTTTATTTTTCATGATCACTTTCGCTTCCTGACTCCTTCAGACTCATTGGGTTCCGGTTTCATGACGCAGATTCCGTTTCTGGTTCTCATTTTTTTCCCGCGGTCATTTTTGGCCAGAATAGGGAAAGTCACGGTTTTTCACACGGTATAAAAAACGAACGGAGAGGTCCACGTCTACTCTCTTTGGTCTGGGTGACGATCAGTCATCGTAGTCGTGTATCGCATCGTAATTTAGCCCGATCAACGATTGTCGAAAATGTCAACATCCGGTTATGACCGGATGTGACGTGAGCCTGTTTGGGAGGGGGAGTGAGCCAGCGAGGTCATCAATGTGTCGATTTGTTGCTCTCTACTGGTAGAACTGTATTATGGGTTTAAAAACCCAATCAGATTATTTATTTGAATGAAAAATTACAAAATTTAAAAATTTAAAAAAACGCAAATTTCTGGCATTGGGGGAGTGCTTTATGAAAATACTCTTGGCACTGAGAGAGTTAATACACTCTGGAGAAGAGCTTCTGCTGCTAAATGCCTAAATCGGTGTTTCTCAACCTGTGGGCCGGGCTCACTGGTGGGCCGTATGAATATAAAAAAATTGGTCCCCAAATAATTGGCGAAACACAAAGATTTTAATGATAAAATAACATTAATATTTAGAAACTTTAACACATTCAATCCAGGAAAGCATCTGTGTCATTTTAGATGACGTGGTTAGCCTTTACATCTGCTATTTTTGAACATTTTTAAGTGGGAGTGTGAGAACTACTGATTTAGAAGGCATTTGTACAATCGGCCTCAGGTCTTAATGGGTTAGAACCTTAAAAGTACATTTTCATCGTGATACCAATAAATAAGAACTTAAAGTATACTCTGTTGGTTCCATTGATCCAAGTCAGAACACAATCGATTGATTGATCATTAAAATAAACATGCTCTGAAAATGCATGAGGCCCACCCATCTGACCCCCTAAAGGGATATTTCATGTTTGGGTTCATTTTAACATCTACTTGGGCTTTTTTGTGCACCCCAGACAGTTTTTAAGTTGCTTGTTTCAGTTTTTAAATAATTGATGTTAATATCAATCAGACACGCCCCCTTCCTATATACAGGCTACCCATTGTAACTTCAAACTCCATTTTCACCATGACAGATTCATTGAAAGCACACATCCCTGGTTCTGGTGACTGATATTGTCCTTCTAATGCGTGAGGGCCGGGGACAGTGTTTTTTCAAGTCATCTTTTCATTACTTTTTTGTATTTTTTGGAAAATAAAATAAAGAAGATAAACGAAAAATAAAATAAAATGAAAAATATAAGTGAAGAAACACGGCCCCTCACGCATTCGAAGGACATTTATCAATCACCAGAACCAAGGACGTGTGTTTTCAATGAATCTAACATGGTTAAAAATGGAGTTTGAAGTTACAATGGGTTTATATAGGAAATTGGCATGTCTGATAGAATGAATAACAAATATCTAAATACTGAATCAAGCTACTTAAAAACTGTTAAAAGCCCAAACACGGCTTTGAAGCGAAATATCCCTTTAACACGGCAGCCGATAAGTGGTCAGATGGGTGGGTAGCTTTTGGAAACTTTTCTGAAAGTTTGAGAAAGGTTGAGAACCCCTGGCCTAAATTGTAAATTATAATTGTACACAGAAGAGGTTTATTCTCTCAGGGTACCACATACTCTCTGCCAGGGAGTGTGGCCAGTCTTATCTGTTTGATTGATTGATTGATGTACTTTTATTTAGTAAGACATGAGAATCACAGTACATGGAAGTACAAATTCACAATACAAGGTCTACTAAACTGGAAGACTCAGTTACGAATCTATGATGTATAACTCCACATTTGGGCAAGGATTAAGCCCAATTCGACTGCCATTGAATTCCATTATAGCACTAAAGTTAATTATATAAAAATAATATACGCTCTGTGAAAAATGCGTGGAGGTACTTACTTGGCCTACTAGTGGCTTGCACAAGAAATATGACGCTGAGTGGTTTGCGACTTTAGCCGCAGATAAACAGACAGATATACAGACACACAGAGATAATTAACCACTTAAACACTCTATACATAGTACGTATATGGCTCTGTACTGTCTGCTGCTTTTGTCCCTCTATACCAAATCTCTTAAAGGAGTAGTTCACCCAAAAAATTACACATTTTCCATCAATTACACACCCCATGAAGCTTGAATTCATGGAGATTGTTTTGTTTTTGTCACATTCCTAAGCCAATACTTTGATGACCGGCGATGACCGGTGGAGTCTATCAGGTATAGACTCAAAGAGTCTCCTACTGAGCAGCCACCCGGTCATCGAATTATTGGCTTAGGAATGTGACAAAAACTAAAATATCGCCATGAACTCAAGGCTCCATGGCGTGTGTAATTGATAGAAAATAAGTAATTATTTGGGTGAACTACTCCTTTAACTGAAAATAGCTGATCTACAAGAAGAGTTGCAAATATTCCCCCCAGAATAGTGATGCTAGCTTGGGTCATCCTCTTACAAAAAGAAGATTCTGGTCAGCCAGCCCTGTACTTTACAAATAAAGAATGCAAATTTGCAAAAACTGTTTCATATGGATACAAGTTATTGGGGCTTAATACATTTACAGAGAATCTCCTCTTTCTTTCTTTTTTTGTTTCCCTTGAAAGGATTCTAATCGGATGGTTTGATCTCCTAATTGGCAAGCTGTAATCCCTTCATTTACATCACATTGATGCGGCATGAGTGTTAAAAAAGATGAATCATGAATGGTGCAGCTTTTGTCAGTTTTATTTTAAGCAAAAAATGCATAATGATAATAATAATTGCTTTTACAAAGTAGCTCATTCATTTTAAGCTGGTAGTGCTACTCATTTTGCATCTCTCTTTCTTCGCACACACACACACACACACGCACACACACACACACACACACACAAACACACACACACACACACACACACACACACACACACACACACACACACACACACACACACACACACACACACACACACACACACACACACACACACACACACACACATTCAATGACAACATTGACCGAGCGCGCAAGACAATGTGATATGTCAGCAAAAGTGTGTGTGTGTGTGTGTGTGTGTGTGTGTGTGTGTGTGTGTGTGTGTGTGTGTGTGTGTGTGTGTGTGTGTGTGTGTGTGTGTGTGAGAGAGAGAGAGAGAGAGAGAGAGAGAGTGTGTGTGTGACAGAGAGGATACAGGTGTTGTTAGCGAGCTCTGAAGGTGACTGCTGGTCTCATCCATCACACGGGCTTTCCTCCGGCTGATCCCTAATGGAGCCCCTCAATCAGAGCTGCTCACTGTCAGTCGCACTGCAACAAAATGAGAAATCAGGCAACTGGTAGCGCGGGCCAAGGTCTGGAGTCATATAAAAGGGGGACAAAGTGATAAAGACCAACTCATGTCCAGCCTGTTGATTAGTATTGAGTGATCTGGTCCCTCTGGCTGGTCGTGACAGAGAGGAACTGTCACGCTGGACAAAACAACTTCTCGCAGCGCACTGTCATTTACTTGTACATAGGAAAAATCCTCAGTGTTAATTTAACCCTGAGAGTGCGCAAATGGAACCAAATGGACCCGTAAGGGTCCATTTGGTTCCATTTGTACACTCTCAGAGTTAACAAATGGCTATGTTAACACTGAGGATTTCACTGTATACGTTTACAGGAGCACTGTCCCTGTATCTCTGTGAGGTGATGAATTGGCGATGCCCAGTGTGCAGTTTACTAAGTGGAAGCCAGACACTTAAAAAAAACACACACACGCAGTGTCTCAAATTAACTTTATTTTTTGATAAATGAATCTAATTTGATAAAGAGCTGGGAACCAAGAGCGCCAGATGTTTTGATTTCACTCCCAATCATTTACAACCATGCTGTATAAATGGGTTGATCCATTATTGCAGGCAGGCTTGTAACTCCTTTCTGTACTTCTTTTTAAAAAAGCGGAGCCAGACTAATGCAGTTATGTGGCGTTAACACACTTCTCCTCACCATTACAATTACAATTCATGAAGGGAGGACCGACTCAGGGTGTTTGCCATATTCGTCTTTGCCCTTGGGCTCCTTCATTCATTAAATGCTGGTACTGTACTCCCTCTGTGCTGATTTGATTTGAGAAGCTAATATGTAAAAAGCCTCTACCTGCTTCCTGTCTACACTCACTCATTCTCTCAGCTTTATAAAGCCTTTATTTATTGAAGAGGCCTCTGTTTGGTTCCAGGGCGGGACTAAATTGTATGCTAGATTTTTCCTCATTGAACTTGAATGATAGGAGCGAAGACATGTTCCTTGAATAGATTCGTCAGACAGCATGCCTTAAACACGCACGCACTCGCTCGCGCGCACACACGCGCGCTCGCGCGCACGGCCGCACGCACAAAATAGAGTGGCTTTGAAATGTTTCTTTTTCTTTTCTTTCTTTCCCATGCAGTTCTTTGTTTTAGCCTTGTAGCAGCTCTCAACTCTACTAGTACGGCTTGTCTTCCAGATAATTAGTGTGGTTGCCCGCAGGGGCGAAACATTATAGTACTTGGGCGACTTTCTTTGTTTCTTTGTTTATTGTCTGTTTTTTTGTCTCTGCCAGGCCGACACTATGTTTTGCCCCCTGTCCGTCCGTCCGTCCGTCTGTGTGTCCGTGTGTCCGTGTGTCCGTCGGTCTGTGTTCAGCTAATCTCCGGCACCGTTGGACCGATGGACATGAAACTGTGCACAGTGCACACACTTCCTGGAGGCCTGAGCAACCTCTGCCCCATATTATTCACATCAGCCTGTTTATAGCCCCACCAGGAGGCCGATTTATGCAAAATAACCTTTTTTGATATAACTCCTACAGATTTTGTTCAAACATCCCGCAAATCGGTACACATTATCTCTATAGTCATGTGATCAAGACGGATCTGTCCGATTTTTCATATTCCATTCGCGCTTTTGCCTATAACTGGACCGATTGGCGTGGCACTCTCACTAGAGGCCAAGGAAAAACCTCTGCTCTGCATTTTTCACATCTGCCTTTTTTAGCACCACCAGGAGACCAAGATTGACTTCTACTACCTGGCTTGGCGGAGACCATTTTTGTAGTTCTCTTTGAAACCGCAAGGGCTTCAGTTACCACAGAGGCTTACAGTCCAGTCGCCTATTGCATTTTGCTTGGCCTCTAACACAATACCTCCCAGCGGATTCCTCGGGTCTCGAC
>NC_137608.1:22449748-22452248 GCF_963280865.1 Gymnoscopelus braueri | reverse complement strand
TTTCCAGCCTCACCTCCTTAAGCCGGATTTATACTTAGGTGTGCGCCGATTTCGTGCACCAAAGATAGACGATCTACAAGCTCACAACTTTAAGCACTGCTATGCATTGTGCGCTTGTAAATTTTATGTGCGCGACATTGTGCGCAACGAAGTATATCAAGCCCTTTAATATTACTTGCCTTTGGCAGCAACGTTTTGCACTCATTTCCCACCAAAACATAAATGAGATTTTGATTAAAAGGGTGTTTTTATTGAAATGTTTTCAGCATAATTGTGCTCAATGAAGTGTTCTCCAGCCAACTGTTCCACACTGAACTACGACCAAACAAAGTTCTCAGCAGCAGCAAAACAAAGAGTGCCACAACAATTAGACGGTAACAATTAAATATCATTATGTCCTAATTAATCCTCACACAATTCATTAAATACTAATTCCATATCAAAATAGGGAGAGAAGAATACCATCAATATGCCGCCTTAATTACTGTGTGATTGACAGACTGCCGAAATAGAGAGTTTTCTATTTACAACATGTCATGACGTGTGTGTGTGCGCGTGCGCGTGCGCGTGCGCGTGCGCGTGCGTGCGTGTGTGTGTGTGTGCGTGTGTGTGTGTGTGCGTGTGTGTGTGTGTGTGTGTGTGTGTGTGTGTGTGTGTGTGTGTGTGTGTGTGTGTGTGTGTGTGTGTGTGTGTGCTCGCGCGTGCGTGCGTGTGTGCGTGTGTGTGTGTGTCAAGTGGGAGGATTGCCTTTAAGTGTGTAAAGATAAACTCCCCTCTGTCTGTTGATGGTAATTAGAGTTGTTCCCAGTGGGTTTACTGGGACGACCAGGTTAGAGGGGCATGATCTGTGCTAATTGTTCTACATGAGAGCCTGTTTGGGCTCCTGATAAGCACTGTGGGGGCCTGTGTGTGTGTGTGTGTGTGTGTGTGTGTGTGTGTGTGTGCGTGCGTGCGTGCGTGCGTGCGTGCGTGCGTGCGTGCGTGCGTGCGTGCGTGCGTGCGTGCGTGCGTGCGTGCGTGCGTGTGTGTGTGCGTGCGTGTGTGTGTGTGTGTGTGTATGACTGAGTGTGCGTGCGTGCGTGCATGTGTATGCGTTGTTCGAGGGGCTCCAGTCTGAAGCTGAATGGAGCCATATGACCATGGGTCACACCCTGAGTGCCGTTGCTAGGATACAGCATCTGAAGCATCGTGGAGGGGTGGGACCGACGTACTCCATCTTCCTACACCTACCCCCCCTCCTGCGTCCTCCCCTCTGCCCCTGCCCCATGGGGCTTGCTTGAATGGGCCAGGCTGACAGGGACTGAATGGTTTTTGGGGGTGACAGGGGGGCGGTGTCCTATTTGTCCCTAAATGCTTCTCTATAGACCCCTGATAATAGACTGACTGCGTGTTCCCCTTCCCCAGCCCAACCAGCCCCACCACACCACCCAGCCAGCACAAGTACCACCTTCACACACTCTGTCTCTGTCTCCTTGTCTCATTGTCCACCCACCCTCCCCCTCCCCCTCACTGTCTCGCTTTCCTCCCTATCATGTCTCCTTCTCTTCCTATCTCTCTTTCTGTCTCTCTTTTTCCCCTCTCTCTCTCTCCCTCTCTTTCTCTCTGTCCACCTCCCCCTGTTCCCCTTTTGTAATCCTCTCTGCTGCCTATACTTTATCCACTTGAACCCTAGCATCTCTAGTGTGGGGGTACACTCACCGGAAATTGTCGCTCTACAAGCTCACAATGCGCTGCAACAACACGTCGCAACAACATATCACAACAACATGTCGCAACAACACTTCGCAACACAATGTGTTGTGAGCTTTTACAGTGATTTTATGGACTGGCCCATGTACAGAGGCAGCCCCAGTCAAGTTTACTAAATATATATAATATAAGTGCGGTTATCCGAGCAAGGCAATATAAGTGGTGGTGGTGGGGGGTGGGGGGTGGCGGTATGGGCACTGTTCTATTCAAGCTTTCCTCTGCTTGCTTGTTATATTTTGTCATCAGTGACTGTGTGCTGTGCTGGAGTGTCGCTGGCTGTACGGCACACAGGGCACGAGGCCACAGCTTATTACTGACCTCTCCAGTTCGTTGGCGACATTGTCCGCTGTGCGCCTCCTCTTTTGCACCGCTGCTGTTTTGCAGCGGTGCTGTTACTAATAGGAGCAGCTTTTGATCCGAGTCTTTCATGCTTTTGTCTGTGGACATGGCTGGAGATGTAGCTTTGATGATGATGTTGGAGTGTGTGTGTGTGTGTGTGTGTGTGGGGGGGGGGGGGATATTAGTCAGGTATTGTGATGAATGAGAGGGGAAGAGTCCATTTGATGACAGAACTGTGATCAAAAGAAAATAAATAACAGAGAGCAAATGAGCGTTTGGAGAAAGGAATGGGCCTCTGTCCGCAGCTGATCAGCCAGTGGGTTGCTAAAGCCTGAGTTATACTTGAGTGTGCGGCATGTCGTGCATCAAAAATAGAAGATCTACAAGCTCACGTGTCACGGTGCAAGATGTT
>NC_137608.1:22434748-22442248 GCF_963280865.1 Gymnoscopelus braueri | reverse complement strand
GGTTTCCTGTCAATGTTTTCTTTTTGTAGTCCTCACACACTTGCACGCACTCGTACACACACGTGCACGCACGCACGGACGCACGCACGCACTTGCACATGCACATGCACATGCACATGCACATGCACATGCACATGCACATGCACATGCACATGCACATGCACATGCACATGCACATTGCACACACACACGCACATTGCGCACACACACACACACTAGAATAGTATAAGGAAAATACAAATTGTACTGTATACTATATATGCTTCGTATAGGCTTATTTCTCTATCTCAAAACATATTAATAGAAAACTACCTGATACAGTTACCCATTCATCATGATGAAACTATCATTTCAAATCCACTAACAGGTAGACGATTAGGGGCTGCGAGTGAACCTTCCAACCCTCCCACAGCTACAGAAAATGTAGCAGGAAAGCTGAACGCTTTGTTAAAAACAAAAACTGATTCACGTGAATTATTGTCACCCATGGGTATGTTAGATGCTCTGAAGATCTTGCCAACTCAGCTTTAGCACAATATAATCTCATTTATCTAAACCCCAATGAACGGTGGCCGAGGAGAAAGAATGCAATGTTTGGATCATATGTTGAAGGTGCTAAGAAAAGAAAATAAAGTTAATGGATCTATATGCCACGTGTGTAATGGGGATAGGTCTAAATTAGGTTCAGTTGTGAGCTTGTAGTCAAGCAGAATGCCAGCTAACCATTTACTGAATGTATTGCAAATTTAAAGGGATATTTCACTTAAAAAAAATATTTGGGTCATTTTATCGTCTACTCAGGCTTTTGTGAGCCCCACAGACAGTTTTTAAGTTGCTTGATTCAGTATGTAGATATTTGATATTCATTTTATCAGACACACCCTCTTCCTATACAAACCATAGAGTTAAAAATAATAGAGAGGGCACCCGATATCTCCTCCCATCCACTTGCATTGAGTTGCTCACACAGCGCATGGGCTGAAATCATCCCTTCTTCCGGGTTGTGAAATGTGGTGGGCGAGGCCTATTTGGGGAGTCGAGCCCATTGGTCGAAACCGTTTTCGCTCGTTCGTGTAGGAGCCCCAGGCCGTTTTAAGCTGCAGTACCATGAATGGCCAGCATGTCCATTTGGCTTCAATGAAACCACTGGGTTCTGGGGGCTTGATACAAACCCATTATAACTTCAAACTCACCCTGCCCTCCTAATACGTGAGGGGGCCATGTTTTTTCCGATACTTTTTTCATTTATTTAAAAACATTTTTAATTGTATTTAATTTCTTTCATTTTCCAAAAGAAATAAATGAAAAAGTAATCTCCTCACGTATTAGAAGGACAATTTCGGTCACCAGAACCAAGGATGGGTATTTCTGATGAATCTAACATTAAAATGGAGTTACAATGGGTTTGTATAGGAAGGGGGCGTGTCTGATAAAATGAATATCAAATCTAAATACTGAATCAAGCAACTTAAAAGCTGTCCAGGGTGCTCCCAAAAGCCTGAGTAGACGATAAAATGTCTAAATTTAAAAAAATAGTGAAATATCCCTTTAAAGGTAGGGTAAGTGATATTGTTTTGTAATTTCTTTTTTTTTTGTTAAAAAGGTTAAAGTACTATATTCTGATAGTAATCATTGCTACAGAGCGTTTTTTCGGTCACAGGGGTCTCTCCAGCTCTTTAGTAAACAGAATATAATACATTTTCAGGTAGGTGACAACATTTGAGCCAATCAGGAGAGAGCACTGAAAATGCATTTTCTGTTTAATAAAGAGCTGGAGAGACATGGGAGACTCCTTATATGGATAGGACACTCTATAGTAACGAGTACTATCAGAACATAGACCCATTTTGCAATTATTTGAATAATTGCAAATCACTTACCCTACCTTTAATATAATCAGGTATCACTGATATGAATGATATTGAATTACTGATATTTCCAGTAATTCTGTAATAATAGGCTTATTTTTATTTGACCATCATTTTTATTTCATACTCTTATTGATAGGAGCTCTTTAAAGCTATGACTTAACATAGCTTAAAGATCATGCAGGTCAACCATCAGTATAAAGACACCATAAAGAGTATAAATATAGTGTAATTTATTTTGTGAAGAATAATATCAGTTCACTAACCATTCCAAATACTACAAGGACAAAGCCACCATCATGGTACATGGCCTAAATCATCTCATTGCCGAGAACTGTTCAGTGAAATCACTTCACATTGAATTTATTCTACGTCCCCAAGTCCACTCAGTCGGCTCCAGTTCATTCCCTTCCAACCAATTTACCATCTGTGCATCTCTCCATCTTCTCAGTAAAACAGCGAAGGAAACAGTTGTCGTTGTTTGGGTTTTAGGGGCTAAATGATGTCGCTAATCACCAGCTTTAGTAGGGCTGATTTATGGAAGGCACATGAATTGTTATAGGCTGAGTCCCGCTGTGTGTGTGTGTATGTGCGTGTGTGTATGTGTGTGTGTGTATGTGCACACACACACACACATGCATTTGTGCGTGCGTGCATGTGCATGTGCATGTGTATGTGTGTGTGTGTGTGTGTGTGTGTGTGTGTGTGTGTGTGTGTGTGTGTGTGTGTGTGTGTGTGTGTGTGTGTGTGTGTGTGTGTTGGGTAGTTAGGTGTCACAGTGGGGACCTGTGGGATAGGCTAAATAGTCCTATTATTTATCGCCTCAGAGCGGCCTCTCTGAACGGAAGAGCGGCTCTCCAAATTGAAATATAGCTGAGTTTACCCTTCTGATTACTGCTGTAGTTTACTCCCAAAGCCCGAGGAGATCATTAAACAATGGCCGCCACCAGCAACTCGACGCCCTATTATGGCGCAGGATAAATGTGCAAACTGAGACATAGCTAACCCTGCTGACGGACAATAAGTGTGTCTCAAAGGCATAATGTTTTACTCCTAACGACACTAGCTGTTTCCTTTTCATGGCCAACCCATCCAAGCCCGTATCAAGAACGTAATTTTGTCTTGCCTGATATGAATGTCTATGGTGGTGATTCATTATACTTTCTACATGAGAAAAGGCACTCAAACTTGCAGCTAATAGGTAAAGCCATTTTGAATGTAAACTGGCCAGCTAATGTTGTGACAAGTAACATAATTGGTTCAAAATTCTAACAAGCTGATTAAAAATATGGTAATGGTTTATGAACAAACATTGAGCACACTTGGATGCCTTATTGTCCAACTGAATTAGCATCAATGTTGATATTGCAGCAAGCCACAAAGGCAAGATACTCAACCTCAATAAGGAAGCTTGTAAAGTTGTGTAAAGGCAAACAAAGGAACTTTAATTGGTCACTTTGGGTTTTGACCTTTCCTGGTACGCTATTCAGTTGGTGGTGTGTGTGTGTGTGTGTGTGTGTGTGTGTGTGTGTGTGTGTGTGTGTGTGTGTGTGTGTGTGTGTGTGTGTGTGTGTGTGTGTGTGTGTGTGTGTGTGTGTGTGTGTGTGTGTGTGTGTGTGTGTGTGTGTGTGTGTGTGTGTGTGTGTGTGTGTGTGTCTGTGTGTGTCTGTGTGCGTGTGTGTGTGCGCGCGCGCCTGTGTGTTGTTTTACTGAAATATATATTTCTGTTCCATGCACCCATGAAGACAGATGATGAATTGAGCATGTAAAGATTTAAGAAAGCTGACGCCAAAGGCTGCATCGCAGTAAGAAAAATGGGTTATCTCACTGGAGCCATGTCTCATTCTATCCCAGCCATCACCATCACATCTCCGGGTGTTTCCACAGTGACCTTTGCGGGCGTGATGTTTGTCGGGGTTTGCAGGTTGAGTCCTTCACACGCTGCTGCTCTGATTACCGCAACATCTGTAACATAAACAGCAGAGCAGGACATCAGCACAACAAGCCTAACAGCCATGACAGTGAAGTGACAGTGTCAGCTCAAGACATGATGACAATGATGTCACTGTCCAAGTATGTAGATGGTTTGCTGCTGATAGACAAGTATGTCTGTTCCAGGGAGAGGCATGGCCTGTGAGAGAAGAGCTGACTTGCATCACGGCAGCTTTTTATGTCACGATATTAAACCTTGACCTATAATTAGCTCTGTGATTAATATGAACTTCACAGCGCCGTTTCTGCGGTGACTGGCACAGCGTGGCATCCGGTGCAACATGTTACCTCCAGAGATGTCTGAGGCTCCATTAGAAATTAGTATGTATGTCAGCACACAAGTCAGCCAGGACGGGCGAGAGAATCCACCGCAGCAATAATCAGCCTTATTCGATAATAGCAGGATAAGAGTGGAATAGGACCAAAGCTGAGGGGAGATCGCTCTGGAGAGGCGTATTATGGAACCACTGAATGGAGAACCGTGGGCTATTTAAAAATCACAAAGCACCCAGCGTGGAAGGTAAAAAATCTATTGGTGATGAAGAAACACTGGAGACAGCCAAAGCCGTTTGCAGTCATAAACAGATCGAGCCTTATTTGGCCAAAATATTCATTGTGAAAACCATGTTTTTTTTGTTGTTGTTGTTTTGTTTCGTTTAAAACATTAGAGGTATGTGTAAAAGACACAAATGGTTCTGCTACTGTTGAGCGCCCGCATATCTCTCCCATGTAGCAGGCTGTTTTAGTGGCTGTTGTTGCTGTCTGTCCTAACACATTTACCTTAAGCCATCAGCGCTCATTAAACGCCTGCTGGTGCAGGGAAACAAAAGGCTGCCCGCCGAGCCAATATGCGCCTCTGACACGTCAGCCAATCCCCAGACAGTCCGCACAGCCTGGCTGCGCCGCAGAATTCTCAAACATATTTTTCTAATTTATGGACGGATAATAAATCAACATTAAGGCTTGGACAACGAGTTATACATCAGAGGAGGGAGATGGCTGCAAACTGGGCCACTGTGCAGCAGAGGAGACCGGGTGCACATCTGCACTAAAGTCACTGTTCGTGCACGTGTATGCATGTGTGCATGCGAGTGTATATGCACATGTGTGTATTGGTAGTGTGTGTGTATGGCTGTGTACGTACATGTGCGTATTGGTGGTGTGTGTTGTTGTTGTTGTGTGTGCCTCCAGTGTCAACAGCAGTTTTATTCCAGTTGGTTGAAATGGTAACATTTCTTGATGCCACTGCATAGAGGTGGCGAGTCTGAATATTATGAATAGGAAATTAGATCATTAGGATTTACTACTGGAGAGACAGTACTTTAAATGCTTCATAAAATTTAATGTTGTGAAATATGCATGCGTTTGCATTTTAATGCCCATGAATTGGACTTTCAGGGATGTGGTAGGTCACAGGTTCTATGCATGGCCTATGTGCAGGAGCGCTGCATTTATCATGGCTATAGGGCTGGGCGATTAGACACGATCAAATATCACAATTTCTAGTTTACAAAATACCTAAATATTGATATTGTGACAATAATATATTATTGTGGCGGTAATTTTTTATAATTTTTAAGATTTTCAAAAATAGTGAAAATGGATCTACAAGCTCTTGTGCTTGTAGACCGGTACATTTTGTATAAAAGTATGGAATTAAGCTTAAGTGATTAAAATCAAGAAAGAAACAACACTTATGCCATATCATGATATTATGTCTAATATCCTGGCATCGATATTTCCCAGCCCCAATCATGACATGCTACTAGTCAGTAAGCTACCAGCTTAGTAAAACAACAGCAATCCTGAGGAGTAATGATGCAGAGAATATGCATCCAAGAACTGGCTGAAATATGTATACCTCAGGTTCATTGTTTTCAGCAAAATTCCAAAACACCTTCCATATTCCATTCTGATCTTTTGAAAATTCTTAAATTGCATTGTCCCTGATCCCATATTGCATCTGAAAACTTTAATTAGAAATACTGTTGAATAGTTGAATATTAGTTATATAGTATATATTTAGAGATTTGAGCATACCTGAATTTCAAATAATTTCCGGGTGACATAGACAGGAACGGCAGGAGATAATGAGTGAGAGGGATCATGACATGCAGTAAAGAGCCTTTGGTCGGATTCGAACCCAGGCCAGCTGTGTGAAATCCTTATTTTTGTGGTATGCGCTCTTACCAGGTGAGCCACCGGGCACTCCCCCTGCAGGTTATTTCAGTAATGTTTGAATTTACATTTAAAAATTAGAAATTACATCCAAGAAAGACCAAAAAATCTTTTGAAGGAAGCTACATGCAAGATTAATGTATTTAACTTTCTCCAAATGGAAGAAAACCATTTAAAACTATTTTTGGTTCCCATAGGAACATGAAATGTAAACATAATTGAGATTATGACTGAATTACTTTATTCTGGCATATACCTCTAGTAGCCTACTAATGTATATCTGTATCGGAAAGAAAATAATAAATAAAAACTCTTTCCAAGAGGCGATTATAGTTTGTAGCAAGCTACCTGTAAATATTCATCTAATTTTGGTTAAATTGTAAAATTGAAAATTTGGGGAGGAGCAGACACATGTTTCTTTGCATAGCAGAGGCTGTTCTCTTACAGAAATCTGCTTCTCTAGAGCTGTATCACAAACATTAAAAGCAAACATAGTTTGCTTTTAACAGAGTTAAATAAACACAAAGGATTTCACTATGTATGAAGGACATTCCTGATGATTTCAGCACCACGGACAGCTTCTAGAATTCTAGATCAGTCAGTAATTGATGAGGCAGGAGGAGTTGGAAACACTATTTCAAGGCAGTGGAGGTTGTGCTTTAATTACATGCCATCATGGGGAGAAGTATATTAGACACACAGATTGGCGGTGAAGTAGTTCTGCCATGAACAGAATGGCTCAGGCCATAGTTATACTCACGATAACAAGAGAGAAACACAAGCTGTACCCAAAAAAATAGATAGCAGGCCTGTGCAATGGCATCTTGACTATTGTAATTATGAGGCAAAATGTGAAGAACTTAATAACAATACAATGTATAATTCTACCATAATTCAGTGTAAAGATTTCAAGAATAATGTCTGGCTGTGCTATTCAGGTATATTGTTTCCTGCCAACAGCAACCACAACACATTATTATTTGCCTTTTAGTTAGACTCTCAGACTCTCAGACCATCGTTGCCTTCATGTTTGATGCATAGCGTTGCCAACGTAGAGTTCCACTCCAAAATTATTAGACCTAATCATTCATTAACCTCCATTAGACTGATAGGAGGGAAAGCCTAACGCCTGATTACATCCTCAATGTGTGTGAATGCGCGTGCCCGTGTGTACATGCGGGTGTATGTGTGGCTTGGTGTGTATGCCGGTATGCATTGCCTATATGCCTATAAGCAGGTGTACATGTATGTAGGTGCATTATATACGTGTATATTTGTATACGGTTTCATTGTATTTATTCATAGCTCATTCATTTCTATGTATACGTATCTACAGTGTGTGTGTGTGTGTGTGTGTGTGTGTGTGTGTGTGTGTGTGTGTGTGTGTGGGTGTGTGTGGTAGAGAGGGATTGTCATTCATTAGAGTGGAGCACAATCAGAGGTAAACTAGCCATGGCGGCCT
>NC_137608.1:22422248-22427248 GCF_963280865.1 Gymnoscopelus braueri | reverse complement strand
ACTTTAAAAACTGGTCGAACAAACAAACAAACAAACAAACAAATTGTCAAAATATATAAGAAAGAGGCAAAACTTATATCTGCTATTTTCACAATATTTATCTGTGGAAGCGAGTCAAACTAAATGTCATACAATTCCGAGTGCTTTCAAATATTTTTATATTATTATTTTATATTATTTTATAATATTTTATTATTTTGGGGGGTCGAGGCCTGAAAAGGTTGAAAACCACTGGCCTATAAGGTTGAGAACCACTATAACTACCCAAGGTCATCTGTGGTCGTGAATGCACGTGCGCGTGCGCGCACACAGCCGAGCCGAAACCGTCCATAAGAAACGTCTTGTTGTCGTTGTGTGTGTGGAGCTGCTCTGTGTAAACAGGCCGGTGGCCGCCTGGCCGGCCGAGCGGAACCAAGCCTATTTGTCAGGAAGCGCTCATAAATACGGCCTGATATCTCCATCCGATTCCCTTCCATTCCACAACCCGTCTATGGGGAAGAAATACATGGATGTTCTTAGACAGAGAAAATTTTGAAAATAATGTATATATAGGCTATATAAATATATGACTACTGTAGGTTATATATGGAGTTGCCTGCCTATTTTAATTAGGCTATATTTAACCTAAAGGTCTATGCTGTGGTTTTAAATCACTCAGAAAATAAATATTTATTTACAGGCGACATCGTCAGAAATGGAAGCAGCTTAAATTTCACGACTCTGGTATCATCTTAATTTAACTAATACGCTACATATATATTTTTTTTACTTTGTAGTTATTGCCGAATCATAGACACATTTTAAATTGTATGTAAATATAGCTTATGTTTCATGGTTAGATACATCATGTTTCAAAAACAGTCTTATAAAAATAAGAGTTACGATTATTATTATTATTGTTATTAGCCTATTATTATTTTAAAGTCATCACTGCCAAGTTCTTCTTTCGCCATTAATTAATTTAATGAAATAAATGGTATGACAGTGTTAGAATTGTGTTAAAGTACTTCACTTAGCCCACATATCCTTTTAAATGGCCATCATTTGTTGTATCCTGCTGTTTGAAGTCACTAGCGGTGTAGACTATATCTAATTTTAGAGCAATTAATCAACTAGATTCATTATACACAGTAAAATCCTTGTGAATCTATCTGTAACTCTTGAGAGTGAAATGTAACCTTAATGGTTACATTTGATGAAACAGTTGAATGAACACTGAGGATTTCACTGCATGTGCATTAAAGGACGACTTCACCCATTTTCAACCTGTGTTCATTTTGTCCTCACTAATGTTCATCATAACATGGTATGTTATGGTTTTTCTACTTGGTCTGTGTCTCAGAGGAGGGCTGTGGACAGTTCAGAAACCCTACCAGTGACATCATCGGCGGGGAATACATGCTAATAGAAACTGCAGGCTTTATCTACCTGGAAAATTTGCTATAAAAGAAGGCATTGTTCTTGCATGAATAAAAAGAAAATAATCTTCTTTGAAATGACTAAACCTGCTATAGTGCCTAAATGGATGATGTCACTGGTAGATGGGTTTCTGAACTGTCCACAACCCTCCTCTGAGACACAAAGTGAGTAGACAAAAATGGTGCCATCTTAGCATTAGTGAGGATCAATTATATGAAGATAAGGTTGAAAGTGGGTGAAGTCGTTCTTTAAGGACATTCCTGATCATTTCAGCACCATGGACAGCTTTACTGTCAAGAGCAAAGTATGAGAAGTGTGTGTGTGTGTGTGTGTGTGTGTGTGTGTGTGTGTGTGTGTGTGTGTGTGTGTGTGTGTGTGTGTTTGATGAAAGGACAAGGCATGGCAGCTCCCTCGGCCTGGAAGTGGACCCAGGGAAGTCTGAGGTGCGCGCTCTGTTCCTGTCACCAGGAAACCCAATTCATCCCACCACAGCCCAGTCTATTCCACTGTTTATTTGAGGAACCAGTTGACCCTCTCTCTCTCTCTCTCTCTCTCTCTCTCTCTCTCTCTCTCTCTCTCTCTCTCTCTCTCTCTCTCCCCCCTTCTCTACGCCCCCTCACCCATACACACAGTCGCGCGCGCGCACGCACGCACACAGACCTCAGTCAGGCTCGTTTATGCTGTGATTTTGTGGACACGACAGTCAGTGACACCGGATAGATGAGGCTAATCTCAGCCAGAGGCAGACTGTCACACAGCTTTGCTGAGGCCATGAGTGGAAAATGGCGCTCGGTTGCCCCGCTCGCTGTTTTCTCTGCTGTTCTTCTCTTGTCATTCTCCTTCTTTCTGAATCGCATACACATATAGGATACACACACATTATGTGTAATAGGCCAGTGGTTCTCAACCTTTTCAGGTCCTGACCCACAGGGTGAGAACCGCTGGTGTTATATAAGGCTACATGCGTGCACACGACATGCGCGCTTGTAGCCTATGTGAGCGCGTGTTCACACAACAAAATGTATAGCCTAATGTATGGTGTAATTTACTCTAACGGGTGCATTTTTACACTCACAGTCAAATAAACACAGTGTGTTGACTGTAGTGATATTACTCCTTGTCTATTGTCTGTGATGCCTAAGTGAGCGTGTGTCTGTCTATTTCTGTGATAGTGTCGATGAGCACGTGCAGGGCCTCCATATGCGCGCGCGCGTGTGTGCGTGTCAATTCTAATGCCCTGTTAATTACCTGACAGTGTTCCCAGACCCTGCAGGCAGACACACACACACACACACACACCTACTAATGTTCCGCTTGCTATTCAGTCAGTGGTCCCCCCCCCCCAACACACACACACACACACACACACACGCACACGCGCGCGCGCGCACACACACACACACACACACACACACACACACACACACACACACACACACACACACACACACACACACACACACACACAGACACACACACACACACACACACACACACACACACACACACACACACACACACACACACACACACACACACACACACACACACACACACACACACACACACACACCACTCCTCATCACAGTACGGCTTGTCCTGTTACAGCAGAATGCCTTATTATTATTGTGACTTGAATCATATACTATGGACATATATTTATGGAGGGGAGTTAGAGTGCTTGATTTTATGTGTTGTCTGCATGTTGTTTTATTTCTTAGATATATTATAGACTTTTGGTGTTATTTTTATGTTATGTTGATGAATTGAATATATAGGACCTCAATGGAAACAAATCCACTAGGATTTATTTTGTGTAAATCCTTTTACCAAGTGACCAAGTGCATACTCGTGCTGTTTGCATTTCTGTCTAATACAATATTCAACCAACCAATCAAGTATAAATCCACCATGATCAAACACTGTTCAAGGTGCTCAATTTGAGATGGAGCACTAACACACCCCCGGGATTCTTTATACATATAGTGTGTAAAAAAAAATAAAAAAGAAGAAAAACCCAAAGTCATCCAGTTTTCTCTAATCACGACAATTAGAGCCAATATTTCCACCGGACCCTGACAGACGTTACTTGTAACTCTCTCTTCTCTCGGAGCGTGCATGCCGCGTGCCGCCGCTCTCATTACACGCGCTGATTAAAGCGTAGATTAGCCAGCGGTGGCCCCGCGCGCTCCTCCCTAGCAGCTCGCTCAATATCAATTAAGAGGCTCGCGCCAAAAGCGGCTGCATGTCCATCGGTGGCTCCTCATAGAGTTGGCAATTCGCCGCTTTTTAAAAAACACACGAAAGGGGGGAGGGGGGGGGTTAGAGTAGAAGGAAAAAAAGAGTAGGCTATTATTGTGGGGGTGGTGCTGCTGTGACAATCGTGAACCGAGAGGAAGAAATGAGAAAGGACAGCTTGGGCAATGTTCATCAGCGAGCGCCTCGGCTATAATGTATAATTTTAAATCTACAGCACAATGTCTGGCTTATAGGTGTTAACCATGGCCCACAGACACCTCTCACACTTTTTTGTCCAAGAAGTGAAATGAGGGGGAAAACTCACTTATTCCTCCGATCATCAGTAGGCTATAGTCGTCGCTGTCGGGTGGAAACCTCTTATGTCCTCCTAAACAGTTACTTTAAAAAAACATATATTAAAAAAAAGGAAGAAAATAATGTGTGTTCCAATGCCGTTATTATTTAGTCATCATCGTGTTAATATACTCTTCATTGGTTCAGTGTATAAAACCCCACAGACACACCACTTTCACTTAAACTTTCAAAATGTTTCAAAAAATAGCCTTCACATCAAAGTTGTGGGCTTGTGGACTGCTATTTTTGTTACTTTTGTGTGACACTGTATGACGAAATAGGTCCTTGATTTACTTACACCAAAATATATATAATTAATAAACTTGAAAAGTTGTATGGAGATACGAGGTTTCTGTCCGATAGCAACGCTACCTCTGTTGAGCTCATTTTTAATAAAAAAATAATAATGTAGCTACACAGAAAAATCCTCCAACAGTGTGTTTAGTGTGAGAGTGTAAAGTGGACCTAAATGGACCAGTATTTTTTTTACATGCTGTGTGAATGGAGCTTCAATCCGCAGACCTGCAGGTCGTTCCGGCAGGGAGAATTAATTCACGTTTCTCCTCTTCTGTGACCTCCTTAACTTGGTAGAAGTGAGGCTAATAGTCTCTGACTTCATTTATTTACCACATTAGCAAAGCTATATCTGTATAACATTATAAATTCCATATAGCTTAAACACCAGATTCTGAACATAAAAGAATTAAAACGACTTTGAATGCTTTTATATTCAATTACATTAAATGTGGGTATAGTATTGCAGCTCTAGAGACAATTAAATTGTTGTCTGACATATAATATTACATATAATCTATGGAAGTGTCTTGTTACAAAATAATAGCCATAATGACTCTGCAATGTAATTTGTTAACATTGTTTAAGAGATGATGTTTGTTATGAGTAAATTGTGTAAGCATAATTATTGCACACTGGAAAAAAAGTTTAACCTGCTACATTCATTGTAAAAAGTAAAAACCATATGATATGGA
>NC_137608.1:22362248-22417248 GCF_963280865.1 Gymnoscopelus braueri | reverse complement strand
TTATTTTTTACTTGTTTTAAAAAACACTGTTTTAAAAGCAATGTAAGTCTTTAAAAAAAAGTTATTCAAGTAAAGACAAGTTGATTGATTATTTTAAGTACTTATGTGTGGGTGAATATATGTAAAGGGCTTTTATATAAAAAAAGGAAAATAATGTTGCTATGTTGGATATGCAGGCATGTTGCTATGTGCACATGCCTGCGCGCGCGCGTGCACGTGCGCGCGCACGTGACGTCATAAAATATAGCCCCCTTAGTTAAAAAATCCACAGCTCACCACTGTGTAAGACGGTGTTGAAGGTCCAGGGGATATGGAAGGAAAGATATACTGTGTGTGTGTGTGTGTGTGTGTGTGTGTGTGTGTGTGTGTGTGTGTGTGCGTGTGCGTGGTGTGTGTGTGTGTGTGTGTGTGTGTGTGTGTGTGTGTGTGTGTGTGTGTGTGTGTGTGTGTGTGAGAGTGTGAGTGTGTGTGTGTGTGTGTGTGTGTGTGTGTGTGTGTGTGTGTGTGTGTGTGTGTGTGTGTGTGTGTGTGTGTGTGTGTGGCAAAATACTGTGCTATTATTATTATAAGCAATAGTATTTTCGGTTTCGGTTATATAGGGCTTGATGTCATGTAATGTCATGCAAAATAGCCTAAAGTATGCATATTATGCGATGGTGACACTGTTAGCTTTTGCATATCTGAAAGAGCTATCCCTGAACATAAAACACAAATACAACCATTAATAATTAAAACTGTAACACATAATATTAAGTACTATACAAGGTTTCAGACACCGAAGATCCCAGCCTTATAGATTCTCATTATGGCGCCCCCCCCCAGCCCCCCACCCCGTTCTCCGTGACACACACGTTCTCCTTCTCATTACGGAAATCGCCCTTCTTTGCTGATTATTTTATTTGAAGCCATGATTATAGCTCTGTGCTCCAGATCACGCAGTAATGGAGACCATGCAGGCGGAGGGCAGCGGGCCTAATTGGGGCATGAGATGCGCAGGGCGATGCAGCCAGGATGGGTGGCCGGAGAGGGTTTAAAGTGAGACTGTGTTGGAGAGGGACGCCTGTAATAGCGCTGCCTCCATGATCCCTCGCTCCTCTCGCCTCTCTCTCTCTCTCTCTCTCTCTCTCTCTCTCTCTCTCTCTCTCTCTCTCTCTCTCTCTCTCTCTCTCTCTCGGGCTCGAATGCAACAAACTTATTAGGCTGCTTTTATTCCCCCAACTGTCATCAAATCACCTGCACGAAACTACAATGTAATTTGTTAAACTGTCGTTTCTGCAGATGGAAGATCGATTTTTTCCCTTTAGATTTCTATAATTGAGTGAATGCCTAGGCGATGCTAAACCATTTCCACAGAAAATCCTGCAGTCAGCCTGTAAGCATGCATGGCCAACAATGGCACAGTAGCCTATTAGGTTCCCTTTATAATTTAGTTTGGATTGTGGGGAAGGATTTGATCCTTAATGACTTATATAAGCCATATTACAGGTTACTCTTAAAAATTTGGAAATGGTTGGAATTGTATTTTTTCAATATCTATTTTTTAACTTTTTGAAACTTTTTGCCCCAATATAGGGATGCCGGGTTGAAAGTGGTTAACCTTGCCATGTGTTGCTCTGTGCTGTTGTACTATTTAGCCTATTCTACTATTCCTATCCTATACCCTTCTCAGCAGGGCCCATACCAGCAATGGATTTAACGCAGTTTGATTGCTAAAAAACCGCGGAGAGGCAGGACACGGAATTCTTGATCTTTGAAATTGCTCTACAAAATTGCATTTGTTTTTGGTGCGCTTCCATTAAAAGTGTCTCCTCGCGTGTAAACAGCCGTTCCGCACTCAGATGCGCTGCATTAACCCGGGGAGGATTGTATGCGAGTGTGTTTTTTTACTGGGGAAGATTGATGTGGTCCAGTTATGGACGCTGAGTGAGACATAGACCCATTTCTTCCAGGTTCCTCCATCTATTATGGCAATAACTGGCAGACCGGACAGTATATAGGGGGTATATTCTCTGTCTGTTTGGAAAGCAACAGTAAACTGTCGACAAAGCAGAATATAGCATTTATAATATGAAGCTGCTGCTGAGTAACCTATTATTTGATAATAAAATGGACCACTCAGTAGCATGGTCTTGTATCTGTTATAATATCCACAAACGATATTATGCAATACAATACAATGTTTTTTGTTTTAATGAACTAGCCTACTGTCACTTCCTCTATTCTGAATATTATTTGTATTATTGTTATTATTATTATTAGTATTGTTATTATTATTATTATTATTATTATTATTATTATTATTATTATTATTATTATTATTATTATTATTATTATTATATAATCATCGTGACCACAACTATATTAAAATAATGAATGCAAGTATAGCCTACATGCATTCTTTAGCATAACGATGTTGTTGAAAAAATGTATGTTGATGAAAAAAAGCCATTGAGTCTGTTAATAATAATAATGCTAATTTAACCTACACGTGTAAATATTTCAAATTAATTTAAATGTTTTGTAATCGATTTTGACTTGCTGAGAGACATAGCCTATCCCACAAAAGTAGAATTGTAATAATAATAATAATAATAATAATAATAATAATAATAATAATAATAATAATAATAATAATATTAAAGATCATGAAATAATTATCTCTGCATAATATTTGTAACTAATGTAAATTATTTTCTGTATCTTGATCATCTGCACATGAGTCCAAACGGATTTGGTGAAAATAAAAGGCATGTTTCAATGGCCGATCTATAACATATATATAGCCTATAATACACTATAATATATAGACTAGCCTAGCCACGGAACCAACAGCCAAAGTATACACACCGTCTCTCCTGACTCAAGCCCCTCACATGCACGCAGGGTTGGCCTTATAACTTCCAATACAGTCCCTCTGCTCTATACGTCTGAGTCAAACGAATCGAAGCTCTGATGTTGCTGATTGCCTCTCTCGAACCTCTGGAACTGGTCACACTTTCCTCATCTCTGCGAACCACCACCGGTGTTAAGTTTTCACGCTGTGTGCCAGGTAGCCTAGACTTCCCCCTGCGTCCCTTAACAGCCGATCGTGTCAGCATTCAGCAGATTGCAGCTGAGAGTATAGCATAAAAGATGAGCTACATCCGCGGGGTTGCAGGAGGAGGGAGAGAGGCCGAGGGGCGCATGGAACCTTCTCGCTCGGACGCCTCCTTTGTGCAGCTGAAAAGAAAGCATTTAGTCCCGGGCGGTGGTCTATTCACAGGGTTCACCCTGACATCTGCCAAAAGCCCTCTCTAACCAATACTGTCTGGAGAAGTGAGGAGAGCGGAAGATCAATCCCTGTCCTGTTAATTGTATAATAGCCTACTCATGGACTACTACTAAAGGGGCTAAATCATTTACGTCCACCACGTCTGATTTTGTTTGAACCACATAGGCCTAAATACCTTTAATTGCACCTGTGTTGATGAAAAGTCGATGTGAGTTAAAGCAGCCGATCACTAACGGAGCTTAAATCCATCTGTACTCGTTTATTTATTTATTTCCTCGATTTGTCTCCACAAATCACCTGCCATGGGGGAATGGGTGCGATATTCGTTTTGTTTGTTATCCAAGGATTGGAGCGAAAGGAGGGGGCTGCATGTCCGATGTTTCCTCCATCGCAGCAGACCGAGGCTGCCCTGCATGGCCAAGGCTTCTTATTTCCTAAAATCACACTCCACCAGGTCTGGTTGGAACAGTCCACACTATAAACCATTTAGTCTAGATTTCCCCCTCATAACAGTGATAAAAGGCATGTAGGTATAGTTCTAATTAGAGGTGAATGACTAATGGACTTGAAAATTACTCCGATCTGAATTATATCAATTTTGTTGTTAGTTCGAGGGGAAATCTCTGTCAGGGAGATGAATCATCTCTTTCTGAAGGAAGAATGTGATTATGGCTCTAATTCAACATAGTATATAGGATAATTGCACGCCGACTATAGTGAATGAAACTGCAGTCCTTCTATACTCTTAACCCAATCGTAATGCCATGCAGTGAAATCTAAGGGTCAAATAGGCTCAAATAAGACACCTCCCTTTGGCAGAATGATTAGCCGTTGTTTTAGCTATATCTTTTGCAAACCTGTGGGCTAAATGTAAGCCACGCCATATACACATACATATATACGATTAAACAAACACATTAAGATGTTTAATGTGGAATAACTTAAAGTATGAAAAGCTAATAAATCAAAGGATGGACTGGCAGAAGATAGAATTGTAGTTGTGCCTGCCTCGTGCATGGTTTGGGCCGTGTGCGCGTGTATTTGGAACGGTGGGGGGGGGGGGGGGGTCACGTCGCTGACAATTCCAAGCTCCCATTCTGATTGGCTCTCATTTGAGGAAGCTCATGGGCTCTTTCAACTAATAAGCGCCTCCCCGTCGGTCTAAAGGACATTATAATGCAAGGGACCTCCTTTTTTAACCACAAACCGAATTTTCGTTCATTTAGACGATATATACTTTTTAAATTGCTCAAAGTTGTATAGGGTTTTTTTGGAGCGCATCTCGCCCTGGAGCGGTACGCAATGCTTTCTCACGCCGACCTCCTGGACGCTCGGCTCGGTGAGTTATCAACGCTAAACTCCAGCCCGCAACTCCACTGTAAGATAGCAACTTTTCGTTTACCCTTGTGAAGTGACAAATAGCTTGTCTTGCTTAACAAATATTCGTCAGAGCAAATTTTAATGTCAATTTAATACAAATGTGAGACGATCTGACAGTCTATGTGTCAATGAAAAAATAATTAGGCTGTTTTGCTTACGGTTAAACGGCTGAAGCATTGTCGTGAAACGTTTTGCAGACTATCTCTTGTTAACTTGCCTGCTTTTTGTCACAAACAAGCAAAAATATTTAATCTATCCCTCATTCATAGCAATTTACGGTTAGATGTCTGTTTATCCAGACCTCTTCCCACTGTCTTCCCTCGTAGGGATGAAGGATGCTGCAGAGTTACTCGGGCACCGAGAAGCTCTGAAGTGTCGGCTAGGCGGCGGCGTGCAAGATCAGGGGCATCCGGGTGAAAACATGGCCCCTGGTACAGACACGGTAGAGGGAACCACTCTTCTGCCCGGAGAAGACATCACTCCTGTCGGATCAAACCCCACAGGCATGCCGGTTAACGGCAAAGACCCAGAGAAACAGCAGCAGCAGCAGCAACAACAACAGCAGCAGCAGCAGCAGCAGAACTCCGCTCAGTCCAACAGCCAGAAACAAAAGCGGCACAGGACGCGCTTTACACCGGCCCAATTGAATGAGCTGGAGCGGAGCTTCGCCAAAACCCACTACCCAGATATCTTCATGAGAGAGGAACTGGCTCTAAGGATCGGCCTCACCGAGTCTCGCGTTCAGGTAAATGCTGTGCAGGTAGGCCTATGCAGCGCGACATCTAACAAAAGCTAGCTATCGTTTTTAGCTTACTATTTAGGCTATAAGAAAATCAGTTTTTGTACGGGGTAGATCTGGCTGTACTTCAAGCCGAACCTAAAATTTGCGTAGATTTCTTGCTGAAATTCAACGTAAATTTTAAAACCACTGCGATATAGTGTAATGATTGTATATCGATGTATAATGTGGTTTTAATTATTGGTCATTATTATTATTATTATTATTGTCATTTGATTATTAGGCCTACAATTGTTTAAACAATAATAATAATAGAAAGCAATATATACAAATTTAAAGGTCTCCCCTTAACTCTGACAGTATACAAATGGAACCAAATGTATACTGTCAGAGTTACAGACTTGTAAGGGTCAATTTAGAACCCCCTAAGGGAACCCAGAGAGTCCCTGGAATCCACTCTGAGAACCACTGATATAGCCTACCTGCCGTCATTACTTCGAACCGGCTGCATGAGTAGAAATAGCTTTCCGTCAACTCGAGCGCTGTCCATGGTCCTGAACACTCATGCTCCGCTCCGCTCCAGCTCATTCAGCTGGGCCGATGTAAAGCGCGTCCTGTGCCGCTTGAACTGGTGCTGATAATTCATAGGAAAAACGCCACTTGTGGCACATTGACATTTCCAAACGAACAAACAATATTTGTCTTTCTTGCTTGCTTTCTTGCTCTCCAACGCAATATAGCCTATTAATCTGGAGTTAAATCAAAGTGTATGAAAAAATATTCTGACATGTATCGATTAGCCATTAAAATGGCTACAAAGACAGAGCTTTCGTTCAGTCAGCAGGCAATTTTTCACGGAGGCCTCTATTTTCGCCCCTGTAATTTGTTCACCGCAAAGCAACCTGTGTTTTGTTTTACAAGCACATGAATATGGACAGTCTACACATTGTGGTCATTTGTGGCAGCCGCATGCAGGATGTCAGACCATAATAAACTAAACACATTATCAACCAATTTCTGTCTTATTTATAATAGTGAACGGGTTATTAACCAGTGATGTGAAATTCATGCAAATTATTCCTCTGAAAGCAATAAAACATGTATAATCATTAGTCATCGTAATAATCAATTCTTTTATCTATAAAGCCGAAGACTGTATGCACATATTGGTCTAGGTCTAGCACGCCATGCGTGTTGTTTACAAACGTGTGTGTGTGTGTGTGTGTGTGTGTGTGTGTGTGTGTGTGTGTGTGTGTGTGTGTGTGTGTGTGTGTGTGTGTGTGTGTGTGTGTGCTCTGCAGGTGCAACCTTGTGTGAACGCTGTAGCCGGTATAGGCCTTTACTCTCTTAAAATGCTATATCAGCGACGTCTTAATAGGACTCAAGACTATATTGTACTCTTTTTTAATGGAATGAGAAATTGCATTTTCTTTCCCCCGAGTGTAATGGGTTTGGTCGACGTTTCACGGATGGCTGAGCGGAATGAGAGCGAGATTTCAGTTTTAATACGGCGGCACCGACTCTCCGCTTCGCGCACGCATTAATCATGCCTGAAGATGATGAAATCTTTATAACGCTCAACCACAACACGGCTGTGCGCGCGCGCGCGCGCGCGCGTGTGTGTGTGTGTGTGTGTGTGTGTGTGTGTGTGTGTGTGTGTGTGTGTGTGTGTGTGTGTGTGTGTGTGTGCAAGAGAGAGCTTTAGCGCACGCAAGTGTGTGCGCGTGATGTTTCATTTTTACGTGGGCTGTGATAATAGGCCTATAGTGCGTTTCTCTTTAAATCTACAGAATGTAGGCCTACGATTTTTTCGCTTGTAAATAACAATTCAAGTAGCTATAATGGCAAATTGTGCGTGACCACAAATATCAGAATTGCATGATGCTTGTAGCCTTAAAGGCTTTAGGTATATATATATTATGACGCTTTAGGCTAAAGCGTCATAATTGAGTGCTTTCTTTATTGTTTAAGCTATCATAGCATTTTGGCAGTTTTAATTATGTTTAATGTTGTTTGATGTTTCATTGTTTGAGTAACTCAGTGTTTTTTTTTTAATTATCCTAAAACCGCGTTGCCGATATCGTGGTTCTTGATGTTGGATACATTTGCTACAATTTAGAATGATTTATGCAACATGCATTGGAGCAACGATCAGATTTGTGGAAATAACAATTTCGTGGCTTATAAGCAAATATTTGAATGCTATTATATGACAACAAATATGCAAGCTATTTGTGTGGGGTATGGGTGATTCTATCCCCTTTCGGAACCCTGCATACCTTTTTTTGTATTTGGGGAGGTGGTAACCGCCTTCCCAAATACAAAAAAAGTTCAGGGTTCCGAAAGGGGCTATGGGTGAATCCTGTTCCCAGTTTCTTATCCAATACATTTGGTCACAGGTTTGGTTCCAGAACCGACGCGCCAAATGGAAGAAGAGGAAGAAGACCACCAATGTGTTTCGCTCCCCGGGGACGCTGCTCCCCACCCACGGCCTGAACGGCCTGCCCCAGTTCTCCAGCGCTATGGAGAACAGTTTGTGCTCCTTCCACGCCAACGACACGCGATGGGCGACCGGGATGCCTGGAGTCTCACAGCTACAGCTCCCACCGAACTTGGGGCGCCAGCCGTCAATGGGACAGTCCATGGCCCAGTCTTTGTCACAGTGCAGCCTGGGACCCGGTCCCAACAATATGGGCCTTTCCAACGGTCTATCCTCCAATGGCGGCGGTCTGCAGTCTCACCTCTACCAGAATGTACCTTTTCCCGGAATGTCAGGCTCTCTCTCCGGCCCCACGAACGTATCGGCCTCACAGCAGCTGTGTACTGGGCCGGAAAGTGACATGTGGAGAGGGACGAGCATTGCCTCCCTTCGACGCAAAGCGCTGGAGCATACAGTGTCCATGAGTTTCACCTAGTGACGTTTCAGAATGTCCCATGCGGCGCTTGTTTTTCCATTGCCGCTATGTTTAGATGAAATTCGAAAGAACGAGCTATAACCAGACCTGCATTGTGAGGGAAACCCGGAGACTGAGTGTGACACCATCTAGACCAGGGGTCTTCAACGGGGGGGTCCGGGACCCCTAGGGGGTCCTCAGAGATACTGCAGGGGGACCGCCAAATCTGTGTGTGATATGATATGATAAGATATGATTTTTTTTTTCTAGCATCCCTATTCTGAGGAGAACTTTAGGCAAAAATAGCAGATCTACAAGCTCACAATGCCTCATGCTGCGAGGCGTTGTGAGCTTGCAGATCCGCTATTTTTGGCAAAGAGGTATAGGTGTAGAGGTGAAAAAGAGCAGACCAAGTTTAATCTGAAACACAATTTTATACAATATAGAGGGGGTCCCTGCTTCATCTCTCTCAGCTAGGGGGTCCTTGGCCTGGAAAACGTTGAAGACCCCTGATATAGACATTTGACCATAACCAGGACGACGAATGGAAGGAACATTATTTTGATTGACCTGATGGCGGGGTTATTTATCTTGTTAATCCAAAAGGATTTGATCAGCTATTGATGATACCTATTGTAATGATCTAGCCTATAGGCATAATTATTGAGAGCCAAACAACCGTCGTATTTACGTTTCCATTTAGTGTGTCTTTATGCACACAAATGTTATTGTGTTCAGGTGAAGTTGTGTTAATATTATGTCAAATTAATATTTATAAGGTTGGGTATACATTTTGGTAACAGCCTACCACACAAGCACATAGGTCTATTGAAATGGGTCTCTGAGGCATGCGCAGTGCACGTGGATTTAACTCTTGGAAATATTTAGAGAGATGATGGTGCCCACTCAAATTGAACAAATAAACACTTGTTAAGCGACCACGGTCTTGTCTGCATGAGACGGGAGCGTAAAAATAAAAAAATATATTATGATCTTTCAGTAGGCCTACTCTGTTTTAGGATGTTTTGTGTAGATAAAACATTCTTGCTATGTACCCGCTGGTCTTTTTTGTGACATGTTTTAACTTATTGTCTGTGCTAATTACTGACACATTTCTTAAATGTTTAAAACTTACATCCAAAATGCACCATATTGACAGGTTTGTATACCAATTTAAAATGACGAATAAAAATAATTTTCAAGAATTCAAACGACGGATGATTTATGTCTTCATTCATGTGATAGGTAGTGGCTATATTCCAGTGGGCTTATAGGCCTGATTTACTTCACAAGCGCCAAGAATCCGAATGTTAGTCAATGTTCAGTGACCTAGGCTTTTTTACAGTGCTAGCTCCACTAGCGATAGGGTTTATGAAGGGTGACTGGTCACACTCATAGCCGACAGCAGCGGTAAAGATGTCAGCACTGTGATGTGACGGTCATTGCCTTGACCATGACGGTCACTCTGATAACACCACTCTACTGGACACGATGGATGCATGCAACCTCTATGGTCAGTCAATCCACACTATAAATAGATCAGATAGAACATACTCGAACCTGGATATAGTATATTATTACTCTTAAGTAAGCATTTAGTAAAAACGCCACTATTTATAGCACTTAGTAGTATCGATGTTTCAATGAATCACTGTGATATCGATGCCAATCTATCGCTGTATAGGCAACATATCTTCCAGCGATGTCATTATGTTGTGGTCAATGCGAGGTTATGATGATTGCAAGGCTATCATCAAATCGTCAACCAGACATGGTTTACATCAGTCTGCTGAACCCATATCGGCCTCAATCCAGTCTCTTGAAAAGCCTATAACACACTTTTACAAACCACAACTGCAATACGCAAATCACCCCAATTAACTTCAATACAGAGCAGTCACATGACCTTTTCCCTGTCAAATAAATAAAAACATGGCGGATTGTCCGGTGATATGTGTATACATTTTGATAACATTTCTAGTATGGCTATTCGTCACCATTCATTCACTGACTTGTGTCTATATAAAGAATCAATTTGACACATTTCAATATATGGACCATCATTGCGCGCAAACAGGCCTAGTAGAATGAAAAGCAATCTATTAGAAATAGCCTAATAACAGTAGTGTGATTAACACTCGTTTAATCCAGCACGTGGTAGGGCGTTTGCAGAGGGTGGCTTGATTAAGAAGACATTTAGTAACCTTCCTTCTTTGTTCGATATACAGAAAGTCACTGGAGCTCAAAGTGACCTCCTGCCTTCCTCCCCACACCCACCCACCCATTTTATCCTCACCTCCTTCCTATGCCCGAAGAAGGTATATGACCGAAAGCTTGCTATATATAAAATAAAATAAAATGTGATTTTGCACAGCAGTTTTGAGTGTGTGGAGGCTAAATTGTTCATTTAACCTCCCCTCCTTAAAACATGGGTTTGTTCTGGATTTATCTGACATCCACGAATGGCCAAAGCTTAAACTAGTGTTTTTTTGAACATTTCCCATGCAGTAAATGTTTTAAGTATAGCCCAAGATCATTTTAAGAAGATGTCAGATAATTCTCCCAAATCAGTGTGCATCTATCTATTTGTGCAAAATATATTGTACAATTAGCCTACTGCACTGCTTATACAAAGAGGTACTTATATACACATTTAGCAGGTTAACTTACAACTATTCATAATATTTTTCAACAGCAGTATTTCGCAATATTTCTCTTTTCTCCAAAGTGATGTGATTAACAATAACTAATGTCATCCAGTAACGAAATAACGTTTTGTGATAGTTTAATTGTCATAATGAAGATGTGGTTCAATTAATAATAGAGCCTCAGCCTAGCAAAAAAAAAAAAAAAATACAATCAAGATACTAATTTATAGCTTATAGTCTATAGCTCGTAATTTATTGCACGCATGTTATACCAAGCAGTATATATAAAACAAAACAACAAAAGGCTATAAGGAACCTTTAGCAACCACAGACCGCATTCACATCTTTTCATCGCTTGGTTATTTAAAGCTTAATTAGGCCTAGCTCCCACATTACCGTATCTGCTAGCTAGCCCTCCTGTAATAAGAAAAAATCTCAAGTTAACCTTGACCTGATTTAGCTATACGAAATAGTCATTCAAGACGTACGGTAAGGTCTATAACCTAAACCTATCCCCAAAGGAGAAAATAAAATTTCTATTTTGAAATTGCCTGAACTTCTCAGTCTATGTCAGAGATTAGAAGTGTCAACTTCAGCCTGAAATCACAGTAGCTCAAATTAATCAGCGTGTTAACCTCATCTCGTTGTCAGCGCCGGGGCCAATTTATGGTCACGGGATGGTAATTGATGAGATATGGCATTACCATAAGCGGCCCCATGCCTGTAAACTTATAATTGGAGTTTCTGTAACACTGCTGGGGGTTAAACAAAGGATTAATCATAATTAACAAAAGTATATTACTTTTCCCATATTAAACAGTTGGTTCCCACCTTTTCTATTAACATAAATTTGTTTGCATGTAATTTACTGAATTATTGGAAATACCACAACCAAGTTAAAGACCCTGAAAATGTAATTTATTCCTCTACGTGCGTGCATTCAGATGATGTAGTGTTGTTGTGCGTGTGTGTGTGTGTGTGTGTGTGTGTGTGTGTGTGTGTGTGTGTGTGTGCGTGCGTGCGTGCGTGCGTGCGCGCGCGCGGTGGTGTGTGTGTGTGTGTGTGTGTGTGTGTGTGTGTGTGTGTGTGTGTGTGTGTGTGTGTGTGTGTGTGTGTGTTGGGGGGGGGTAAAAAAAGTGGATCCAACACTATATGCAGCCAACATATACTATAGCCCACCTGACCCAGGAGTGTGTTCTGTTAACTCTAGCTCTATATGTGGTTCAGCCTCCCAGATTCAGGCCTGTGCTGACTAGTATGTCCTGGGCTGCAGTAACAGATGTGAAATCACATTACCCAAACGCTGCAATTAGTCTCACTCGCTCGCGGGTTAATGAGTTTGTGGAAATGTGCGACCCATTCCTCATTAGGTAATTTCTCATGCACTGATGAGAGAGAGAGAGGGGGGGAGAGAGAGAGAGAGAGAGAGAGAGAGAGAGAGAGAGAGAGAGAGAGAGAGAGAGAGAGAGAGAGAGAGAGAGAGAGAGAGGGGGGAGATGTGGGTATACTGTAGCAACTCAGTGGAAATTGCATAGGATATAGTCCACCACTGAATGCACTATATCCATGAGAGGGAATATGGTGGTTGGTGTTTTTTCTGAGGAGACTTGTTATGAGTCATGGCATAAAAGAAACGTGCGTGTGTGCGTGCATACGTGTGTGCGTGCGTGCGTGCGTGTGTGCGTGCGTGCGTGTGTGTGTGTGTGTGTGTGTGTGTGTGTGTGTGTCCGTTTGCTTAAACAAATCAATAAAATATGAACAGGTTCCACTGTCAGGTCCTTTGCCAGAGGCTCCACCACCAGCCCCAAGCACCATCATGGTGGTTTAACAGAGGAAGTCCTAATGGCCTGTTAGGGATGCAAGTGTTACATCACGCTGTCTGTCTGTCTCATTATGGAGTTACTCTACGTATGTGTCCTGGCTCTGAGTCTGAGGCCAGGGGGCTCTATGTGAATAGACAGCCTAGGGCGAGCCTCTGTCAGGACACAATGGATCACAACAAAGGAACTAATTAGCAATCAATTACCGACATGCTTCTGTCCTGCACCTTTTATGTGGTTAAAGTGTAGAGCGGGTTACCACTCGAGATGGTCCCATTCGCACACTTGCCACCTGCTGCCTGCCTGCGTCAGTGTGTGTGTGTGTGTGTGTGTGTGTGTGTGTGTGTGTGTGTGTGTGTGTGTGTGTGTGTGTGTGTGTGTGTGTGTGCATGCCTGTGTGTGTGTGTGTGTGTGTGTGTGTGTGTGTGTGTGTGTGTGTGTGTGTGTGTGTGTGTGTGTGTGTGTGTGTGTGTGTGTGTGTGAGAGTATAGTAGGTGTAAATTTGCATTATTGTTTCACAAGGCAGCGGAGCACGCGGTATCCCTGTTATTATACATGTCTGCTGCTGGTGAACGTTCCTCTGACCTGCTCCTCGGCGTGAGTTAAGGCTGAAGAAGAATTCTCTAATTACTCCACCATGCTGGCCTTTATAGACACACTGTGGCTGCAACCATCTGTCACTGATTCTTCGGGGCACAAAGATGCCTGTTCATTAGCCTCATCTCTGCCAATCAGTCTCATTCTCTGAAATAAACACCCCTTTGTTGTATAGAATTGATTTTGATCGTCACTCTGATTACCTGTACTTGATTTCAACCCCCCCCCACCCCCAAGATTGCTGAAAGAAACAAGCTACTAGTTTACAAGTTTGATGTTTTACTAATTTAGTATAGATAATACATTGCGGCCTGCTCATTTCAGCTCTTCCTTCTCCCCGTTTAGCTCTTTCTCGCACTCTCTCCGTGCACGCATGCACACACACACTCACGCACTCACACACACACACACACACACACACACACACACACACACACACACACACACACACACACACACACACACACACACACACACACACACACACACACACACACACACACACACAGAGTGCACCACGGTGACATCTGGGAAGAGAGTGTGTAGTGTGTGTGTATGCGTGTGTATGCGTGTATGTGTGTGTGTGTGTGTGTGTGTGTGTGTGTGTGTGTGTGTGTGTGTGTGTGTGTGTGTGTGTGTGTGTGTGTGTGTGTGTGTGTGTGTGTGTGTGTGTGTGTGTGTGTGTGTGCGCGCGTGCGTGTGTGTAGCCTGAGAGTGCCTCTCATGATAACAACTCTGCATCTCAACAGCCTGCATCCATCATCATCAACACTAACATCTGCTCTGAGCCTCAGCCTTAAATCTCTTTCTACCCCCCCACCCCCCCTCTCTACCTCCTCTCCTATACCTTCCTCACCCTCACTCTCTCTCTCTGTTTCTTTCTTCTTTACTTTCTCTCCGACAGGGTTTCCTTTCATGGATGCCGACGTAGCCTATATATCCTTTACTTAAAGGAGGAGTTCACCCAAAAAATTACTTATTTTCTATCAATTGCACACCCTATGAAGCCTTGAATCCATGGATTTTTTTTTGTTTTTGTCGCATTCCTAAGCTAATAATTTGATTCCCGTCTCCTACCGGCTAATGTATCCGGTAGGAGACACAAAATAGATTATTTGTGTCTCCTACCGGAAATACACACGGTCATCAAATTATTGTTTTAGGAATGCCACAAAAACAAAAATAAATCCATGAAATCAAGGCTTCATGGGGTGTGTAATTGATAGAAAATAAGTCATTTTTTGGGTGAACTCCTCCTTTAAACCAGATTTAGGCTACAGGCTTTGTCGTATGACGTGTTGTGTGCCGAAAATAACTGATCTACAAGCGTTGCATCCGCAATGCGTCGTGAGCTTGTAGATCAGCTATTTTCAGTGATCGTACAACAAAGTATAGGCTAAATAGGGCATTACCTTGGCTTCATTCGTGGTCTGCAGCAGCATGCAGAATGCGCGTGCTCGTGCACCGTCGTTGCAGCCATGCTTAAAATCAATATTTAATGATGATGTTATCAGTGCTTTTATGTGTAATTTAGCCGGAGTGCCAGTATGAATGAGACTCTGTCAGGTTTATGGCGTCAAACATTTATTTTCTGCTAATGGGTGTTCCTGGTGGTGTACAAACGAAAACCCCATTGGGCATCTGATGGATCTGTCTTTGTTTCATTTATTCATGCATGATGCATGCACTCCGCACACGCACACATATGTAGGCGGCGAACGGGCATGTGTGTGAACACATACACGTCACAGTGAGTCAGGTGCAGTAAAATCCAGTGTTATTGTTAATTATACATTTGTAACTCCGAGTGTGTACAAATGTAACCAAATTGATTCTGGGATGACAGAAACAACTGTTTGAACTGTGTGGCAGGCAAATTCGTAATGCATCATTGCTCCGTCCAATCAAAACAAGTAGGTTGTTTTCCTCAAATGGAGTGAACTGGCCGATTTGTAATTCTTTCGAGATTCACGTCATCTTAGAAGCCGCAGCTTGTCGAGGGCCAATAATAATCACACGTAGTTTTCACAGTAATTTTTTTCCTTCTCTCTCTTCCAATAACAAGCCATTTTTAATCCAATTAGGAGTGCTAACGTGAGAGGCATAATACCACAGCCCCTGGGACAGATGAGAGAATATGCAGGACATTTATCCCGACAGTCAATATTGGATTTCTCACTAAGCATCTGTGCCTGCTCTCTCTCTCTCTGACATTCTCCACCTCTGCACAGTGATCAGTCCTGATTAGAACGGCTTTTCTACTTTATCAACATTCATTACATGACCTGGTCATGCATGGCCATGCAGGGAACCCAGGAGTGGTGAAGTTTGCATGCTTCTCATTGGGGGGATTTTTTTCGCTCTGGTTTTCACTTTACCCAACGGGTTGGGTGAACGATGATATGTCACAGACATACCCTCTTGTTTTTTGCGATTTGGAGCTGATGCCGCAAGTTAAACCTGATTTATACTTTGTCGTACAACGCTGTCGTGCAACAAAAATAGGTGAGCTTGGGGGCACGACACTGGTTACTGTTTGTTGCAATAGCATCTCTGTCACAGAGCCTCTGTGCTGTATAGGCTGTGTGTAAACATTTCAGGGTAGTGATATCGTTGGAATTCAATTGGTTTACTTTTTATTTTCTAATTTGATTCCCCTATGGATTGAATATGGTAGCAAAGCAAAGGTTGGAAGTCTCAACGTAAGCTAAGTGATATAATTGTGGCAGGGTTGTTAAGTAAAGTTTTAAAAAGGTGGTGGGATGATCAACAAAAATGCATTAGCCTATTTATAGTGAATCTGTATGTAATGCTGGTGATATATAAATTTGAAAAGAACCATTGGCAGTCTCCAATTTAAGCATTACAGAGGGAGAAAGAGCTGGCAGTAATATAACTGCAGCTAAATATTGCCACCTTGTGGTGACTACCAAAATGTTCATTGTGCTATGAAAAAACTCATTAATCTGAACAGATGGTCAATTGATCCCGTCTTATTTTGGCATCACTAAATGAAATGCGCCTAATCGATATGAAGAGAATATTGTCATTATTGTTTCATCTAAACATATCTGATAAAACACTTGAAAATTCTTGAAGAAGAGTGTGGCTATTTACGGCTGATTGTGATCAATACATTTATGCAGTGTACTGAATCATTGTCATTGAGTGCATTGATTATGCACCATAATCGATGTTTATTAGATTGGATAAGACTGGCTGGACCACAGTGTAGGCCACACTGTTGGGTGAATGATGAAGGAACACATTTAGTCCTGTCCTGACTTGACACATTTACCCAGGGTGCCAAACTTCTACTGGCCCGGGGGATCAAGGTAATGGGTTGGATTCAATTTAGTTAAAGGTGCTGGATAGGGAATCGTTTTCAACCACATCATGAACCCATAGCATTCCGTTTCTGAGCTTGAAATAAGAGATGAACATTTGGCAAAATGCTTCTGTTCTGCCATTTTCAGTGAAAAAGGAGAATAGGGCTTTAGTGGATAATTAGTCTGAAAACAGGAAATAGGCCTTCTCTACTCAAGCCAAAGTGGAACTGTTCTGAACTGAAGTAGACTCAGAAAATGGCATGCCGTCATAAAAGACACAAGACACATGTTTTCCAAACTCTACTAATTTGTGTTAAATTGAACTTCCAGGTATTTTGGAGAAAATTCCCTGGTTGTCATCCACTTGTATTCCAGTTTCTGCTGTGTATTATAGGCAGAAGGCACACACCTGACCTGACCCCATTCACCACTGGGCATATCATAGACATTAGTTTGTTTCACAATTGCATTTTGATATTGAGGCATATTGTTTATTGTGACAGTCACTTATGTTTTTGTCATAAAGCACACACTAAGTGGTTACAATTTGTCCCTAAAGGGTTGACGGCAAAGCAAGGCCAGGCAATTTTGTCTTAATGTGTAAGCTTGCCGAGTCATGTGGCCCATAGGGCCAACACTCTCCTGTTTCTGTAGCGTGAGGCGGCTTGATGCACAAGTACACCCCCTGGACATGAAGCTAGTATATGTCGCAGGTACTTACCTCCAGTCCAACCCTTGATGCTGAGTGCCAAGCAGATAGGCATTGGGTCCCATGTTTATAGTCTTTTGTATGACCCGGCTGGGGAATCGAACGCCCGACCTCCCAGTCTCAGGGCGGACACTCTAACCACAAGGCCACTGAGCTGGTCTTAATGTGTGAATTCTGTACTTTGTCATTTGTGGACCCTCTTGAAAATGAGATGGTTCATCTCAAGGGGTTATTCACAATAAAGAATGTCAAGATTAAAAGTAAAGCCAGGTGATTAAAGGAAAGGAAAAGATAAAAAAAAAGGTGATCACCTTATTGTGTGGAGAGGTTTGGGGGCCCCAATGAACCTGGGAGCTGTGTGGTCTGGGGGGAAAGGCCAGACTAAGAATGGTTCAAGAAGACCCGCAAGAAAGAGGCAGAGAATCCCCGACCCGGAGAAAGATTGGAGCCCTATTCTGGAGCCAGGCCTGGAAGTAGGGCTCGACAGCGAGTGCCTGGTGGACGGGCTAGGCGTGGAGCCCGGCCGGAAACAGCCTGAAGAAGTTAAGTGGCAACATCTTCTCGATCCCGTGGGCCCATCACCCACAGGAAGAACCATGGCAGTCAGGTGCTGTTGGAGAGGGTTTGGAAAGGATTGCATATAGGGACTGGTTCTATGGGGTTATGCTTCATTAGCCCCCGGGGCATTGTTCAGGACACAATTTACAGGAGATTGAAGTATAGTTTACGGCAGCTTTACTTGGGTTGTAGGCACAGGGTGGTACAGATACAGGCATGGGTTTGCAAAATGCAATGGATGGTATAAGCACTGAGTGCGAATATGAATATGAGTATGGTTCTGCAATAAACACAGACATGAAACAATAATAACAATGAGTACAAAATACCATACATACAATTGACCACATTACTGCAATAATATAATATAGTATTCAAATTACAGTAGGCATTTACACTACGCAGGTTTTCACAGTATATGGCATTAATATCACCAATCTCAAATCAGTGCATTAACTTCACCATACATATTAGTAAACAATACAGCTTTTGTACAAAATGCACAATAATGGCTTATTTAGATAACAGGGCCTACCACAGCTGGGGGACAGAACAGCTCTGGCCTAGCTCTGGTCCATAGAGGCAGGCTATGGACCAGAGCTACATGGCCCAAACTGAGCACAGACCTGACGTGCTGAATAAAGTGCTTTAAACAAGTGCTTTACTTGTAGTAAACATATAAATGCGCACGCCAGTCCCAAATAAACTCTCTTACATGACATTACAGAAATATAAAGGAGGTGTGCTTTAGGCGCAATGTAGGTAGGGAACTGACGTGAAAGGAATTAATGCAATCAATCAATCACTGTCAATCAAACCAGTGACGGAGCGGAATTAAACATACAGAAACGGCAGTAACTTAAATCATCATGGCAAATGAATACAGCAGAAATTACTTCGTCAAATAATGCACTTACAGTAGTCAAAGACGCACTCTGGCACTGCAGTGCTGCTGCACAACGATGAAAGTTTGTAGCGTGCTAGGCCTACTGGTGAACTTGACCGAAATTCAATGAATGAATGACCCATAATGCATTGCGCACCATAGGTCGTAGGTAGATATTACCGATATATTATAACTCTATGGATATATATTACTCACACAGCTAGCTCTGAACATAGTTCTGCGGGTGGCAGTGAAGGCAAGGAGTTTTGACAAACCACCAGTCCTGGGCAGCTGAGCAGAGGCGGGGAAGATCAAGGAGGGATTATATCTCTATGTTGGTCTTGGGACTCTCTTCTGGAACTGTTATCCCTGCTAAGAAGATGGATGGATGTAAGGACCCCTCCTTTAAGAGCATTGACTGATGAGTCCTTCTAATACGTGAGGCCGTGGTTTTTCGACTACATTTTTACTTATTTATTGAAAAATGTCCTTAAAAAAATAAAAAATAAAAAGAAGAAAAAGTATTTGAAAAAACACAGCCCCCTCACACATTAGAAGGACATAATATCAGGCACTGAAATCTGGGACATGTGTTTTAAATGAGTCTAACAAAATCAATTAAGGATATTGAAGGGGCTTGTGTCTGATCTAATGAATATCAAATATCTAAATATTGAATCAAACAAAACATTGTATCAGTGCTTAACACACTGATTGTATTTAGTGCAGTGCCTTTTACTGGATTTGGATGACTTTCTTTTGCCTTTGGGATGCTTTATTCCAATATACAGGTACATTGTTTAAATAAAATAAAATAAAAATATCTTGAGAAAAATATATTTTGTAATATAATATATAAATATATTTATTTCCACTATTATGTATGAATAAAAAAGCATTATGTAGTGCAAAGTGACAGTCAGTCTTTGTAATTGTATCCTGCATGGCTAAAAGAGACTTTGTATATCCTGCATAAGAGAGAATATCCTTTTGGTTAGAACTGATTGAAAATAAGTTTGTACTTGATATTTAAACTTCTATCAAATAATTTGATATGTGATATTTTATAAGTGAATTCCACGGTACCCCTGGACTGGCATCATGTCACGCCACCCACTTTGAGAAACCGTGATCTACAACGGGGCATGATAATAGTGTTGTTTTTAAGATGTTCAGGCCTCTATGTGGCCTTCACATCTAGATTTTCAGATGTGATTTCAGATGTGACATCTAGATTTCCAGATGCCCATATCTGACTGATATATGGGCATGTTACATTTGAGATGTAACATGTGACGTGTCCTGTTGTCCGCTGTGGTTGTGCTGAGTGACCACAGCCTCTTCAGACTTCTTCAGACTTCAAATGCTTGAGCTAAAACATGCCAAAAATGTATCACACTTTACTTAACTGCTGTGTTTATAAAGTTGCTTCCCATATCACATCCTGTACAAACTTGCCTGATGTAATCTTACGTGTGGCACCTGTCTGAGTCCTGAATAACTGTTTCATTATGATGTTTTCTGACTGCTAAAACATGAAAGAAAAGCCTTAACCTCTTGCAGGTGAACCAAACACGCACGCTGACCTCCCCTGAAGATATGGCCTGGAAGGTAATTAAAAGAAGACTGTGTTATCCATCGCTCCTCATTAATGTTCTCTGAATTAACCACTTTCAGGGGAGAGGCATGAGGAGGGAGGGGACAGGAGAGAAAATCCATGCAGGCTTTAAAGTAATCTCTCTCTGTCAGGTCGGTCCAAATGGGGAGGGGTGGCTCATTACAGCCCCTGCAGGAGATGAATGGTGCAGTCAGGCAGTGAGGAGAAGCAGGCTGAACCACTGGGTTGACTGGCAGATCCACACAAGGTGTGTGTGTGTGTGTGTGTGTGTGTGTGTGTGTGTGTGTGTGTGTGTGTGTGTGTGTGCGTGCGTGCGTGCGTGCGTGCGTGCGTGCGTGCGTGCGTGCGTGCGTGCGTGCGTGCCTGTGTGTGGACATGGACGGTGCAAACCACAAACTAAAAGCACTTAGCTATGTGTCCTATCTCTGCCGGGGAGCAGGTGTGCGGAAGGTAGCTGCCTGCTGGGATACGAGGAGGGTTAAGATGCGAATGTCTGGAGTCAGCGATCACTCTGATTTAACCCTGACCACATGGAGGGATGGCTGTCACACCCGGCAAACCACGGTAATCATCACTGTCTCTGACCAGAATCGCTTCTCATGTCGTTAACAGAACGGCGATGTCCATGTATGATACCCTAGGTCTAGGTGGTTATGTGAGGAGAACCTATATATATATATATTCCGTTTCATGAGGCGACATGATGCAGGCCTTGTGCTACTTGACCCAATAGTCCAACATGAATCAGAGCTGTGCTTATATTGGCCACCAGATGGGGTAGTAGTGTTGACACATGCTAGACAGTGTTCATGTCAAGGGAGTGGTTCTGAACATGACCTGCTTTCACTTACGTTGAGTCAATTATAGGAACGTTTTTGCCCCTGCCCCTGAGGTTTTTGCCCCTGTCCGTCCGTGTGTCCGTCCGTCCGTCTGTGAGCAGCTAATCTCCGGCACCGTTGGACCGATCGGCGAGAAACTTTGAACACACTCCCAGTAGGCCAAGGAAGAACCTCTACCCCAAATTTCTCACATCGGCCTGTTATAGTCTCAACAGGAGGCGGATGTTTGGACAAATTTTGTCACATCACACCAATCGGTACACATTATCTCTAGAGTCGTGTGATTATAAGACAGATCAGTTTCATATTCCATCCTGATTGGCTAAAATGGGCTTCCAATTTTTGCAGGAGTGGCCCGTTTTGAAAAAAATTAAGAGTCTGTATTAGAGATCTAGCCTGCACCTTTGACCCTAGCCTAGAGATAGCTTTTATGACCAAGGTAATTAAATACCGTACCAACCACTTGTCTCAGAGCTGAGCTGAGCTATACAGTAGGTGCAGACTATTTGTTTTTATATTTAGCAGTCTAGGACATACCCACAGACTGGTTGTTAGAGGGTTTCAACAACTTGCCCAAAAAGGAGGCAAAAAGGCTGACAAAGTATTGTGCTGTCTCTGGTATGAAATAAACTGAGGAACAATATCTCATGTTGTGGTGGATACATGCCATATTGTCACATACGATGCAAAGCTCCTTCTTGTCTTCCTAGATGAGCTAACTCTAGTCTCTAGAGCTGTTGGTGCGATCTATGTCATTGTGTGGGACAATGTCAGGTTCCACCATGTTCAAATGGTGCGGGCACGCTTTCAGGCCCATCCACAATTCATCACTGTGTACTTTACTTGCCCCTTTCCTCAACTCAACATTTTCTCCACATGGAGTTGGAAAGTGTATTATAAGGGATGGGCATCCAAATCAACAAGTGACCCGTCTCCTGACCAGGCCAGAGTCAGGCCTGGATTCGCCAAGCCCGATGACAACAATTTTGATGTGGATGAGAACCTGTTACACAATCCACAACACAGTTTTGATGGAAATGATGAGTGATTAATCCTTTGTTTTGCTTATTTTTTCTTAGCCAGGTGAGAACCACAGCAGTTTGTTTTGCAGGTCTCCTTTTACAGTGACATTACGTGTAGCACATCATGAAACATGTGTCACATATTTTGTACTGCAATATTTAATGGTTGTACGAGCGACTTAACAGTGAAACTATCCTTTCTTTTGTGTGTGGGTGATCTAATAAATGTCACTATGGTATTCCATGTTAAATGAGTTTGTCATGTTTTATCCAATGATTCTGTAAGTGCAAAGTTTCTTTAAAGATATTAATACACAATGTAATGGTTTTTAAGTTTGGACAGCATGTATTAGTTGTGACAGACCATTTTGAATTTTGTTTCTAGAGTTTTGAAAAAAGACATCAAGGTTTTGAAACTAGAGTCAAAGACAGGTGTGCTACTGTGCTCTGATTATGTGTGTGTGTGTGTGTGTGTGTGTGTGTGTGTGTGTGTGTGTGTGTGTGTGTGTGTGTGTGTGTGTGTGTGTGTGTGTGTGTGTGTGTGTGTGTGTGTGTGTGTGTGTGTGTGTGTGTGTGTGTGTGTGTGTGTGTGTGTGTGTGCGCATGCGTGTGTGTTTACACGCGCACAAAACAAAGTAGGCAGCTGTCTACAGTGTGAGAATCTTGTTACCATTACGGTATGCTAAATGTTCTATGTACTGTAGTTGCCCATTACGTTTGACCATTATAACGATTTTGTGAAATTGTTGCAGCAAATTCCTCTTGGTGCCATCCATATACAGTAGGATGAAATTAATTCAATCATTCCGTTTTTTCACTCAAGAGGAGGCTGGGAATGGGAGGGGGTGTGTGAGTCTGGAAGATGGACCGGGTGAATGTTCTGTTTATAGACAGAGATGATGTGAATTGATATGTCTGTTCGTCAGTTAGAGCAGTCTAATGAGGCATCGTGGTTATGTGTTCATTAAAATGTATCGATTCATTTAGTACACTGGATTCTGACTAGCTGGCTTCTTGCTGGCAATGTGTATTTTGGTAATGTAGAAGCAAACTAACAATTACAGCATGTATTAGAGCATTACATCACAGCTCTGGTGTGAAATTGCAAAATCGTAACACATGAGAACACATGGAGGAGTCTATCACACAAATGACACACGTGGACACACACACACGCACACGCACACGCACACGCACACACGCACACGCGCACACACACACACACACACACACACACACACACACACACACACACACACACACACACACACACACACACACACACACACCACACACATTTTAGCACTGTGCCTGTAGTTTAATGGGTGGGTAGAAAGGCCGTCTGGTAATCAGAAGGTCACCACTTCGCCTCCTGGTTCCATAGTCTATGAGTCCCTGACATTTAACCTCTCTAACTGGTCCCTGCAAGTGCTCATCACAACCATCTGAACAGCTATCGGTTGGGAGAAGCTGAAACTGAATTTAATAATATTAATAATAATAATATTAATAATAATGCTAATAATATTAATAATAAACACACGACAAACCACACACATAGTGCACCAGCCATATGCAAACATGCAAGCCATGTTTTGTAGCATTTTACCAACATTCCCATTTGCACCCTGCTGCTGTCGTCCACATGAGCGACGAAACCCCTGCAGCTGACATCGTTTCGACATGTGGACTTTATTATTGTAACCAATTATCATCTGGAATCGGTTCCTTAAGAGCAATACACCTTGTATAGGTCACCACATACACACACACACACACACACACACACACACACACACACACACACACACACACACACACACACACACACACACACACACACACACACACACACACACACACACACACACAGACACACACACACACACACACACACACACACACACACACACACACACACACACACGCACACATGCACACACTCCCCTGTTGTGAAGCATTTCAGAGTCCTTCATCGCTTGACCATGAGCAAATGCCAACCATCATTAGAAACAAACTAATTACTGACCACCGTTTCAAACAGCCAGCTTCTTCCTCATTTCAGATAAGCGTAGTACCCATGTTGTGCACTGTGCAGGCTGCCGGGTGACTCAGAGACACCCACTAACCACATCATCATCATCCTCTCCGTCATACAGCTAATTCCTGAATTTGACCTTTACTAATGGTAATAAGGGCACCCACACATTTAGTCTCAATGAAATGAACTGGCTGTCAACAAAGCAGCGTGAATTATAATAGTTATCTAAAGGGACTCTTTATGAGACAAGCTCCTCCCTCTCTTTTCTCTCTCAGCATAGATAAACACTTATGATGGACATGTGGTCCTTTGCAGTGGTCCTCTGCTTTCTCTACCAGTCTCTTTAACATACTCTCTCTGAACATGAGCCAGGGGCAGGGGCTAGGGCACTGCCTAATGTATAGTCCGTTGTACGACGGTGTCGTGCATGCAACAAATATAACAGATCTTCACGGGACGTGATCTTGTAGATCGGCTATATTCGGTGCGCGACCTCGTCGTGCCACGAAGCATAAATCGGGCTTAATTCACGCGTGTCTCCGTAGCGCTGTAGCTGCCTGTGTAGTCTGTGTCTGTGTAGTCAAAAAAAAAAAAAAATGCTTAATGACTATTCAGTACTACTACTAGGCTACAGAAGGCTAGGCTACAACACTCCTGCAGCCACATATACCGTGCCCCCCCCCCCCCCCCCCCTGCACGTTGCAAGGCGGCAACGTGCAGTGTAAGAAAGTAACAAATTACTTTTACGCAACTAATGTACTTTGTAACTTTGCATGTAACTTTATTTTAACGGATAAAATGTAAAATTGTCCAATCTGTATGCTAGAGTATGTTAATACAATATAACTCTTACAATTGGGGTGGTTTTTGTCCCCCCTGCTCTTCTATTGAGACATTTAGTTCATGTCAAAGGTCATATCTCACCTAGAAACTGGATCTGACATGAATTTTGACCTGATGGTCAAGATTCAATTTATCCCCTGAGCAAGCGGGCAGGATTTTAGCTCAATGGTAAAAATGTCAGCACTTGCGCTGGAAACCGGGTTCAAATCCGGGGTAGAAGAGGAAAGTTATAGTGCGGCATTAGTAAATGTTTGAGGTACTTTTGCTTTCCATTAAATTCCATTGATTTCCATTTTTTATACTTTATACTTTAACTCCACTACATCTCAGAGGAAAAAAAATAGTTTGTACTAATCTACAATTAGCTAAGCTTATTTGGCAGCTCGATCTAGTTACTAATTACTTTGCAGAATTAGATCATTAATACAAAATATGCATTAACTTGTCAATTGTTGTTTTATTATTATTATTATTATTATTATTATTATTATTATTATTATTATTATTATTATTATTATTATTATTATTATTACATTTATAGGATAAGCTACCTAGCCGCAATAAATCAGCCCCACCGCAGCTGCAACATTAAAGTGATGAACACATCACACTATTAGGCAAATATCCAATAATATGATTGTGAAATAACGAGGCTTAGGCTAGTTTTACTTTTGGTACTATAAGTACGGTATTACTTTTGTATAAGTGAAATACTGAATGCAGGACTTATGGAGGAGTATTTAATGGAGGAATATTTCTACTTTGTGGTATTGCTACATCTGTTTTTTTAGTAGCCTACTTGTTCACAGCACGTTCCGAACGTGCTGGGAAACTGTTCTGTGGTTCAAAACAAGCAGCCTATCCCATATGGGGTTTGGGATGGCTCTGTCCAGCTGCTGAAAGCTTTCTTTCTGATGAAAGAGATATTATATTGTATTTATGGGAAGGCTCTATCCAACTGCTTAAAGGTTACTTTATGATGAAAGAGATATTATGTAGTTTTTTTAGTTATTCATCTATTATCCTTGTCGGGCCGGAGCGGTCAAAGACGGATTATGTTTTCGCTCCTGTAAGTCTGTCCGTCTGTAAACAGCTAATCTCAGACACCAGAAACTCGCACAGACACCAGAAACCTGCACATTCCCGGGAGGCCAAGGAATAACGCCCAACCCAAATGTTTCACATCAGCCTGATTTTTTTTAGACTAACGCAAATCGGTACACATTATCTATCATCTGATCTGATCCAGATGTTTCTGTCAGATCTTTCATATTCCATTCTGATTGGCTAAGATTGTCTTCCAAAGTTTGTGGGAGTGGCCCATTTGCACAAAATACCACAAATCCTGAACGCAGTATCCGATTGCAGTGAAACTTTTTTACTAATTACTTTGCAGAATTAGATCATTAATACAAAATATGCATTAACTTGTCAATTGTTGTTTTATTATTATTATTATTATTATTATTATTATTATTATTATTATTATTATTATTATTATTATTTTTCTAATTGGCCTCATTATGGTGCTATAACTCACGTTTTGGCTTATAACTCTTGAGTCTTGAACTGTAGGTCATACAATCATAATTATTTCCCCCCTGGATTCCTTGGATCATTACATAACTACCCAAATAGGCCACGCCCATTTCCATCGGACAAGCTTTTCCACCATTTAGCTTTTTTTCACCCAAATTTTCCAAATCTCACCCAAATTGGTACACCTTATCTCTGTAGTCATGTGATCAAAATCTCAGATCAGGTCAGATTTTTCAGATTCCAATCTGATTAACTACGATTGGCTTTCAAAGTTTGCGGGAGTGGCCCGTTTTGCACAAGCCCGTTTTGCACAAGCACCGCACAAGCACTGGGAAACTTTGCACGCACAGTAAGGAAGAACCTCCACCCTAAATGTTTCAAATCGGTCTGTTATAGCGCCACCATGAGGCCGATTTCCGCGAAACACTTTATTTTGCTACTACTCCAACAGATTTTGTTCAAACCTCATGCAAATCAGTGCACATGAACCATGTAGTCATGTGATCAAGACCTATGTCGGAATTCTCATATTCCATTTTGATTGGCTATTGCTTACAACGTTTGCAGGAGTGGCCCGTTTTGCACAAAATGCCACAAATCATGAACGCAGTTTCCAATTGCCCTGAAACTAGGCCAAGGAAGAACTTATTGGCTTATAACTCTCAAACCGTAGGTTGTACAATCAAATCCCTTTACAATCAAATGTCTGTAGTCATGTGATCAAGATGTCAGATCTCTCATAGATTCCATTCCCATTGGCTACCATTGACTTTCAAAGTTTGCAGGAGGGGCCCGTTTTGCATAAATGCCACAAATCATGAATGCATTGAGTCAAAGTTAGATCTGGCACACCAAATGTTTCATATCGGCCTTGTGCTGGCGCTATAACGTGTCTCAACTATAGGTGGCAAGGAAGTTCTGCTAGATATGAAGTCAATAAGGAAGTGCTTTTCAGGACTGCAGTTCTCATTGATGGCCTAGAGGGTGCATGTCGCTATTTCCCCCCTCCTGGCTGCAGAACATTACCACGCCATTACAATTTACAATTTAGCAGACTCTTAATCCAGAGCGGTGGTCATACATCAAATGCATAGAAATAGTATAGTCTAGGATCATAGGTAAACCAAGAACCTATATTCAGTCTAAACAGTAGCCTATAATATCGAGAGAAAAAATCTATGATCTGTACATTGAAACTTGAAATATAAATACTATAGGCTGCCAGGTCTACAAATGATCTGGCATCTGTCTACATTACATGCTATCTAAGTTACATTTTAGCCTTTGCATAAGCCTGCAATGTCGTCAAGGCTAGGTCAAGTGCTACGGCAAGTGCTAAGGGCTAAGGTGGAGTCTGAAGAGGTGAGTTTTCATGACTATGGTGGAAGATTGAGAGTGAGTCTGCAGTTCTAACTGCAATGGCCCGGGGAGTTCATTCCACAGTGTGGGAGCCAGAAGGGAGAAGAGTGTGGGACGTGTGGGGCGTTGTACTGGATGTTTTAGGGAAAGTTCTGACAGCTTCCCTGTGTTAGCTGATCTGAGTGAGCGGGAGGGGTTATAGGGTTGGATCAGGCTTTGAAGATATGGGGGTGCCATACCTTTGGTTGCTTTGTAGTGTGGTATCTGAAAACCACAGACTTAAAGGTTTCTATTGCTTTTGTAGTTGCCAACAACGCCATATTGCAGTTAAGTTTGTTGTCCCAGAGATGAGAATGAATGGTTGTAGAATGAATTGAGTCATCACTCCAGCAGTGAGGTTACTTGCATCCGATTTATTGCATAAGTACAAAACAGTACAAAACAGCTTCCATGGACCCTGAGGTCTTCTCAGCAGCCTGCCGGCTACTGAGTGTCACACACTAAGATGCATTTCGGTACAGTTTATATAACAGAGAGATCTAGAGAAGGTACATGTGGGTGTGTGAGCTTCAAAGGTGAGCCCCCCCACCCGGCACAAACAATAGATCACCCTTCGAGCCCCCTGATTCAATTTGCACCTGTATGAAGCAGGAAAGGGGATGGAGACAGATGCACAGACCTCTGTCTCCCAGCTAAACAACAAAGAGAATGTTAATTGTAACCCGCAACCAGCTCAGACCAAAAGGCACCTCTGAATACACTCTTGTGTCTGACTGTAGGCTACCTGTAGACTTGTGAAGTTAAATAATACTAGCAAATATGTATGTTATGTTATCAAATATACTACATTACCCCCCATGAGAGACTTTAAACGTCTTTCACAAACACGTATATTTCAAAAGAACCACAAAGAATCCGCCCCCCATGAAAAGCGACCGGAACACCAACTAGGACAAAAAATAAAACATTCAGGAATACTAAAACAGCACACAACACCAATACAGAAAAATGCACATACAAGAACCAAGATTACATAGTACAGCGACACGGTGAATTACACAGCCAACCCAGAGACACCCACCAGGTTTAATAAAATTCCAACAATCCCATCACATAGTTCCCACACCGCCACCCCTCCATGTACCTCGTCACGGGAGTCGCCCGGTCTTCTCAACACACAAACAAAAGGCGAGCATCAAAGCAATTATATTACTCGACATGAGAACCATTGAAAAGAAGTCCAAACTCTAAAAAAATATTAACTTAATCCAACACCGCCACCCTATGTACTACAGATAAACAAAAGGCGGGCAAATCAGTGATTACATCAGTCGACATTGGGACAGTTAACTCCAGTAGGCATCCCCTAATTCACAGGTCAACCCACCATTATCACAAAAAGTCAATCCCAGGTCCCATATGCGCAGCGTCCCGCTCGATAATGTCCCTCTGGTAGTCTCCCGCAATGTCATCTTCTCACCCCAGCCGTGCTGCCCAGCGCAGCTCCAGCACAGCCACGCGCTCCGCTAGCGATAAAAACAAGAAAATAAACAATAATCAGCCAGACGAGTCGTGCAGCCATCCCAGGCCTGGTCATGAGGTCCTCTCCCTGCAGATCTTTGAAAAGTTGTCGTCACGTCGTGCCGATGTCCATGATCACCCACACGGTGGACCCCCCACGTCTCAGGAAGAGAACGTGATCCGTACACCCACCGCAAGGCAAAAACTTCCCCGACCGCGCATGTCCTTCCGACGCCTGGCTCAGTATCCCCGGAGACTTGTGCCCCCAAAAAAACAAACCAACGCGACTGCCGACTTTGACGCCATAATGTGGTATCTGAAAACCACAGACTTAAAGGTTTCTATTGCTTTTGTAGTTGCCAACAACGCCATATTGCAGTTAAGTTTGTTGTCCCAGAGATGAGAATGAATGGTTGTAGAATGAATTGAGTCATCACTCCAGCAGTGAGGTTACTTGCATCCGATTTATTGCATAAGTACAAAACAGTACAAAACAGCTTCCATGGACCCTGAGGTCTTCTCAGCAGCCTGCCGGCTACTGAGTGTCACACACTAAGATGCATTTCGGTACAGTTTATATAACAGAGAGATCTAGAGAAGGTACATGTGGGTGTGTGAGCTTCAAAGGTGAGCCCCCCCACCCGGCACAAACAATAGATCACCCTTCGAGCCCCCTGATTCAATTTGCACCTGTATGAAGCAGGAAAGGGGATGGAGACAGATGCACAGACCTCTGTCTCCCAGCTAAACAACAAAGAGAATGTTAATTGTAACCCGCAACCAGCTCAGACCAAAAGGCACCTCTGAATACACTCTTGTGTCTGACTGTAGGCTACCTGTAGACTTGTGAAGTTAAATAATACTAGCAAATATGTATGTTATGTTATCAAATATACTACAGTAGGTCAACATCAGTGTTTTGTACTCTGTGCGGGCAGTAACTGGGAGCCAATGGAGGGAGCGGAGAAGGGGAGACGTGTAAAAATATTATCTGGTTGAAGACCAAGCGTGCTGCGGCATTCTGGATCATTTGGAGGGGTTTAAGTGCACAAGGAGCGAGTTACAGCTGTCAAGTTTTGATGTGACTGATGTCTGGATAAGGAGCTGGGCTGACTCCTGGGTGAGGAAGGGTCTGATCCTTCGAATGTTATAGAGTGTAAACCTACAGGATCGAGCGACCGCTGCAATGTGTTTCTTAAATGAGAGCTGACTGCCCAGGACAACACCAAGGGCCCTATTTTAGCCAAGAGTGGCTAAACCCACTATTTGGGGATTTAGCATTGTGTAAGGGGCGTTCCCGTGCAAAAGTTGCTATCTTCGGACACCAGCCTTATCCCTAAAACACCTGCAGTACCCGTTACATTATGCATAGGTTTGGTTTGGGCGTTACAATAAAAAGAAGCCAGATGCCATCGCCTTTAAGAGAAGCGCACTTTTCTAGTTGGTAGCACCATGACACCTATTAAGAAATAAAGAATTTGGAACATGGTCTGAAGCAATGTAAAGAATTTGGAATAGTCTGAAGTCACCTAATGTAAAGTACATGATTTGAACATGCTTGAACATTTTACATCTTAAGGTAGGCCTACATACAAAACCTGTGGCTAGCCAGTCATATGGGTATAAACAAGAGGGTCTGATAATGATGCACCACGGGGTGCATGCAAATCATTCAGACCAACCCTTCAGATCATTTTCCATTCCATTATTTTTACATTTTAGAAAACAAATAGCCAATTTAACATTGAGGTTCCCACAATGTTTAGGTGCCCACTCTTATTGGCTGTATCCTTCTAGTTTATTATTGATTTATTGATTTGGTTATTTATTTATTTCAGACGAAGACTCATATGGTACAAATAGTTGGTTTGGGATATACATTTTCCATGTCAACTCAAAACGTTAAGTAGCCTGAACTCAAAATGAGTGATTTCTCATGACCTAGTAGAATGCTTTTGGAATTCGATTCCGTGATTTATCAGGCCACGACCCCCCAAAACAATCATATTTGAACGGAGGACCCCCCCCATCTTGCAGCACTTGGAATGTAGGATGGGGGGACCCTCCTGGGGGTGCCGACCCACAGGTTGAGAACCACTGGGCTAGAGAGTAGCGTTTTAACGCAGGGCCGCCAGGCTGCGCCCCTATAAAAGCTGCCGCCTCACGGTGCGCGTCGTTATTTCACAGTTTGGCTGGAGCTCCACTTCACCAGGACACCATGTCGGTTCCAATGAGCGCACAACTGTTTCTCTTTATAATCTCCCTGTCATCCGGATCCGCTCGCTACATCGAGGTAAGTGAGAGCATCTACTGTATATCCTACTCATCAAAATAGGCCTATAAGAATTTCGACTTGACTTTTTAGTTGAACTTGTGTTCAGCACAAAAGGCAACACAGCATCAGTGGTTTTCAACCCTATACATATTAAGGTCCATTATTTATTCGGCATTTGAGCCACGGACCACCGTTTGATTAGACTCTCAGACCCAAGACTTTAGAATATTTAGTCTTTTCGTTGGATAAGATTTTGTCCAAAATTCTATCCATGCTGTATTGATGTGGTACCATAGGAGACAGGAGAGATAACAGGCAAACGTTGATCTAAATGACAATTCTTCTACATTCTCTAATTGTGTAGACTTCTTGTAAAGTAAGTAGGCTAATGCAGGTGTTTAACAATGATTTAACTCTTGAGAGAGTCAAATGAAACGGTTCCATTTGGTTTAATTTTACACTCTCAAGAGTTAAAGATCTAATAAGGGTCCATTTGGTTACCAATCCATCATTTAGCTGGGGACCACCTGGAACCCCCTCAAGGACATGAGGGGTGGTCCCCGGACCACTGGTTGAGATCCACCAGCATAACACAATCTTATAGCGAGAATTCATCCATGTATTTTATGTTTATGTTCTCAGGGGGATGACGCTGCAGATGGATTACTGTCTCTGCTCAATCTGGACCAGAAGAGAGAAGTGGACACTTTTATTTTTCGTCGACCCCTGAGTAAGTGCTGCTGTAAACACATCATAGTAACACGATGGTTTTATTCAGTAGGCTCGACTTAGTCATTGTTATGATTAACTCTGTTTACCAGCTTATTGGTGAAAAAAAAATATTTGAGTGAATAAACTGAATAGAGGCTTTGTATCAAGTGACGAGAGACGTGGTTCACAGACAGAGTCCTGCAGACAGATTATTAAAATCTTATTGAACTTTTAATGTATGCTATTTAATAACCTCCAAATAAGTCTGCATTCATTTTCTTGCATAATAACTTGTTTTCTTTTGATATGTATGTAAACTGAACAGTCAAACATGCATTCACTTTAATTCACTTCATCCACCCACCCACCCATCTGTGAACTAGTTGGATTGTTTCATGAATGTCATTAATATTGTGAACAAAATCTCTTTGTGTGTGTGTGTGTGTGTGTGTGTGTGTGTGTGTGTGTGTGTGTGTGTGTGTGTGTGTGTGTGTGTGTGTGTGTGTGTGTGTGTGTGTGTGTGTGTGTGTGTGTGTGTGTGTGTGTGTGTGTGTGTGTGTGTGTGTGTGTGTGTGTGTCCGTCCACATGTGCATTTGTGTATTTTAGGATGCTTGGACATGTTGGCCTCAGAGGGCAAGTTCACGTTCGTGGCCTCTCGACCCCAGCAAGCCTGTGCTGCCTTCATCATCGCTGAACCCAGTGAGGTCATCAACCTGGAGCTGTCTGATGTCAATATCGACTGCGCTGCCGGAGACTTCATCAAGGCAGGTCTACCAGTACCTCCCCACAAACAATGCTGATCTTATGAGAGGTAGACACAGTGTTGTTATATAGCAGTGGTTCTCAAACTGTTTTAATTTCAAAGACCTCAATGGGTCCATTTGGTTCCATTTGTAACTCCCTCAAGGAACCCTGAGGGTCCCTGGACCCCACTTTGAGAACCACTGTGTCATAGGATGCAAAGCTGGCGTTAGGGTGGGAGCTTTTTACTTCTACATGTTCACCTTCCTCACACAAAGTGCAGAAATGCAGTCGGAGAGTTAGAGGTGCTGTAAATGATTTTGTTTGTTTGTTTTGTTTGTTTTGTTAAAATAAGTGTTAAATAGCTCTATATTCCCATAGTAGGCCTAATCATTGCACTGGTTCTCTACCCTTTTTGAGCACTGAACCCTCCTGTCTCAAAGGTTCAACTGAAGTACCCCCTATGATTATCCTTGCATTATTGCACAATATGAAGATTCTTTTTCATTACAGTTAAACGATGTGACTTAAATTAAAAACAGATAGAACAATAGATTGCTCAATATATTAAATGTATACTGTCAGAATGTAGAGCTTTAACTTATTTTTAAACCCCCCCTCCTCCCTTCACATAATTTCACTTACATCACCTTTAAGTTATACATTTAAATGAACACTGAGGATCCGACATATTCTGAGGAGTTTAGTACAGTTGGTGCCCTGCAGCATAACGGTTGTTTTTTAAGGAGCCAAACGGCTCTGTGTTGAGTAGACTACCCCCTCAATGTGGTCAGTTTACCTTGGGCAAAGAGGAACAAGGGGTGGGGGGCAGCTTGGAGCCCAGCCAGCCAGTTACACGGCAGTATGTGCAGGCATGTATCGGTGGCAGAGCTAGCTGCTGTGACAGGAGCTGAAGGGAGAAGATTGGGGACACAAGACTTTGTAATTCTCCCTGGGCTTGGTGGCTCTCCTGTGGTGGAGTCCTGCCAAGTTCTGATGTGGTCTCTCTCAGGAAGAAGGCAGCAGCTGTCCTGGTGTAGCTTGCAGCACACGCCAGCCCCTCTGAAACACACCCCTAGCAGGCAGCATTCTGTCTTACCTGCAATGTACGTTGAAGTAAACATCATTAACTACTTAATCCCTATTTTATACTGTGTCACATGGGGAAATTAGCCAATCTGCAAGATCACAATATGTCACATTGAGACGTTGTGAGCTTGTAGATCGGCTATTTTTGCTATCATTGAAAAGTTTTCAAAAATGTATATAACTGCTGCCTGCCATGTGCCATGCCCAAAATGTGGACACCAAGAAGGATGTGCATTTTATACACAGTGTTATATGTTTGCACACTGTTGCAGCCAAGTAAAATGCTCAGTGAAGGGGGATGATTTCTGCCGTGGATCGTCGCATTGCATACTGTAGTTGACATTTCGTTAGACGTGCAGTGATGATCCTAACAAATGCTTTGTGTCTAGAGAAATTTATATCACCCCAATTGCAACGTGACATGTCCAATCTTCTGGGAAATAACGTTTGCACCATTGAGAATGAGAAATGGAATTAAGATTGAGGCAGCCCTCAGCTTCTCTCAGTTGCATGCATCATCAACACTGACAGCCTTGGCTTGGACACAGTTGAGAATAAGTCCACTCAAACTCAGATTATCTGCCTTTTCATATACACTCTAAGCAGCATGATGCTGAGGATTTCCTTTTACGATTATGTTTTGGCTGCATTTCTGTTTTATTTTCAATATTGAGAGTAAGCAGAGAAACAGGAAAGGCAGGAGAGCGAGAGGGGATGCCAATGCAGCAAAGAGCCTCAGGTCGGATTAGACCCCCTTGTTTTACTGTTCTACTGGTTTTATTGATTTTACACTATAGACATAACCTATTTTATTGTGTTTTTCCTAATAAAGTTGATTCTTTTGGTTTTCTCCCTCCCCCATGTAAAGCGACTTTGGGTACTTAGAAAAGCCCTGTATAAATCTGAGATATCATCATTATTATTAATAATGTAGATCATTGTTTCTTTGTGTTCTCTTCCTGTAGATCTTTGATGGCTGGGTTTTGAAGGGAGAGAAGTTTCCCAGCAACCAGGACCACCCACTGCTTCCACACCAGCGCTATACAGACTACTGCTCCTCCAATGCACCAGGACAAGCCAGTCGCTCCTCTCAGAACGTGGCCATGGTTTTCTTCAGGATCCGTAGCCCTGACAGCGGGTTTACTCTCACTGTCAAAAAGCTGCACAACCCTTTCCGTGAGTTTCTGCGCACTTCACACCACAGCTGCAAGCTATTTAAGGGATGATTAACGGTGAGCGGTCATTGTTGAGAAATAAACCCCTTCAGGGTTTATTGCACACACCTTCAGGGTTTATTTTTCAACAATGACTGGCTCACCGTAAATGATCCTGTTTATTACAGGACTACTTAATTAAGAAATTAATACATTGACTTAAAATTCAAAATTATTCAAAGTTTTTCAAACACTTTCATGATTTTTCAAAAATAGCAGATGTACAAGCTCGCAGCGTGGCACAAAGTGACGCACTGTGAGCTTTTAGATCTGCTATTTTTGAGTAGCCAACGCTAAAATCTAAAATGACACAGATGCTTTCCCAGTTTTAATGGGTTCATTGGCTGTCATGTTGAATACGGTTAAAACTAAGCACCGCGGATTGATCGATTGATTGATTCAGGCGCTCACTCCATCCATAGCAACTGTCTGTTCTTCATAGCAGCGGTCTGCTATTGAGAAATACCAGATCGCTGAATTCGGTGATTGAGAATCGAGCATTCAACCAAGTAATAATTTGTGATAATAACCGTTTTGGTTGAACAAACTTAATTGTTAGAATTTCTTTGTATTCAGATTTGAATAAACTATACACACGCACGCACGCACGCACGCACTCACGCACGCGCGCGCACACACACACACACACACACACGCACACGCACACCTGGCTCCCCTCAGGCTCATTTGCTACCCCAAACTGAGCCTGGGCTTTTAGACTAATTTCTGTGGGCGGGAAAACCTGTTTTGATAAACTCCTTCAGCCAATCAGCAAACATTCAGCAAACATTCTGCGAAAATATTCCAGTGCAGCGGCCCCCAAAATCCTCTTGCATGTATGCGCTCATATGTCTTAACACAGAGCCAGTAAAGCACTGTTTAAATGGCTGAATGATTAAGCATCCAACTTGTAACATTATAATTATGTTATATTGTTTTTAATTCCTCGATTTTAATTGCTTGTGCACTTGGAAATATCCTACCAATTTCATATAACACATCGTTGATGTATGCCTCTACAAAATATATTTTCACATGTATTATTATTTTATTAGTTTTATAGCTATACATTTTTGTAGTGAATACATATGTTTAGATGCTTGTCAGATAGTCAGACAATGCTGCTCTGTAATGTTGTAGGTTGGGGTTCTGTAATGTTGTAGGTTGGGGTTCCATCACTCTCCTACCATTTCAGCTTCAGAAATGGTTTTCAATTACCCAGCACCTCACTGTGGTGTAATTTGATCAAATGACTCTTTCTGTGTGTGTGTGTGTGTGTGTGTGTGTGTGTGTGTGTGTGTGTGTGTGTGTGTGTGTGTGTGTGTGTGTGTGTGTGTGTGTGTGTGTGTGTGTGTGTGTGTGTGTGTGTGTGTGTGTGTGTGTGTGTGTCTGTGTAGCCTGTAACATCATGTCTCAGAGTCCAGAGGGCAGCTTTACCATGCTGTTGACACATCAGCACAGGAACTGCAGCTTCTCTGTCATATACCCTGTGGAGTTCCAGCTGACAGAACTCAGCCTGGGTGAGGCCAAGAGCAACGAGCTCAAACCACAGGTTAGACATACACACCACCTCTCGTTCTCACTCTCGCTTTCTCACACGCACACACACACTTCTTTGTATGCATGAATGTATGTATTAACCACTTAAGCCCTTTTCAAGACTTTCTCATTTTTTTTTTTGCCGATCTACAAGCTTGATGCGTTCTTTCAAATCCATCGCTTGCGTGCCGCAATTCTGAAAATCGCATATATGTGTTCTTTGGAATTTTCATTGTTTCATCTGTGATCGCGCTGTTCTGTTTATTTTTCATCATCAGTTTCGTTTTCCACTTACTTCATACTCACCGGGATCCGGTTTCATGACGCAGATTCCGTTTCCGGTTGTCATTTTAGGCCAGAATAGAGAAAAACACGTTTTTTCACACCGTATAAAAAACAAACAGAGAGCTCCACTTCTATTTTCTTAAGTCTGGGTGACGAACAGTCATCGTCGTCGTGTATCACATCGTACTTAAGCCCGAACAGCGATTCTCGAAAACGTCACATCCGGTTATGACGTATTGACTGTTTGAGCCTGTTTGGTGGGGGTCGAGCGAGTCAGCGAGTGATCAAGGTGTCTATTTGCTGCTCTCTGCTGGTAGATCTGTCGTATGTGTTTAAAACCGCAGTCAGACAATTTATTTGAATGAAAAACTACAAAATAAAAAAACACGCAAATCGCTGGCACAGGGGTGAGTACATTACGAATAAACTCTGGCAGTCAATGTGTTAAAAGAATGGCAAGGTATAATTGACCAACAACAGTAAGAAGTCAAATGGAATATCTAACAGCTGTATTGAAACAGTTCAATAAAGGTTTCCTCAACAAAGCTACGTTCATACTGTAAAACTCAAGGACACAACCAAAATAAACAATTAGTTATGACTTGTGCTACAGGCTGCTTGCTTTTGCAACTCTGCAAAAATATCCAAACAATATTGGACATGGATTTTTATAATCCTACACAGTAAAATCCTGTGTGTTAATTGAACTCTTAAAGTGTAAAAAAATTGGCCCTTATGGGTCCCAGATTACCAACATAAGTGTGTGATTTCCTTGTTGAATCTAGGCATTGGAACAGTGAAAATAATGTTTTCTGTGGTTTCTTTGGTGGAAAGATCCATTATTTACACAAATTGAACTTCAACTTTGTTTAAGATACCAAACCACCCTCTTAGTTCTAATTACTGTAGTCCTTGGTAACGCTTTGATCAGACACACACTAAACTTGCTGTAAAGAAATGTGCGGTTGGTTAACATGTTGATGTGTGCATGTAGATCTGCTATGTTCCCTACTTTTGCGCAACAGTGTCATACGACGAAGTATAAAATAGGATGGAAAGAAAAACTGAAAAAATATGAAATATGGAGCTACATTCTCCCAACAGCGACAATATTATCTTTGAGAGAACAGAATTGGACCTTTAAACAGTGCTCAACTGCTGAACTATGTTGTTCATAAACCACCTGTCAAGGAAAGTGATGCTGTTTATCTGATATGGTATAATCCAGCTAGAAACTGTGTCTTCTATTTCAACAAAATTATCATGTAGTATGCAACAGTACAAAAGTTCAAGTATTGAACTAGAATGAACTAATCTGCAGCATCTGCTGTGAAAAATCATGATAAAAAAAAGGGAAAGAAATATTTTCTCGAGTTCATCTGTGTACAAAAAACTTTTTTATTACTTACAACAGAAACGGGAGTTTAGTGTGATTTGTGTGAACGGATGTAGAAAATAAATGGCTCTGTCCAACTACATATTCAAGTTAAGCCTGAGTTATACTTTAGTTGCACAAACTGTAGCCAGTGAGGTGAAACGTGGTGGAACACAGCCTGTGGTCAATGAGCTATGGTAACATTGAAAACAGGCAAAAAAAAAGGATAGTGCACGGACATCCAAGTGCCCAGGTGCAGGACAAACAACAATACATAAAATAAAATAAGGAATGCACACTGGCAAAATAAGCTCCACTGTTTATTGCTTGATTTATTATTGCTCATCTAATCGTTGACTCAAGCAATAAATAGTGGAGCTTATTTTGCCAGTGTGTGGACCTTATTTTATTGTTAATATTGAAAACATGTCTATTTAGTAATGGATCCTAGGTGACATCATAAGTATTTCATTTGAATTAGCCAAGTGTTTTACATTAGAATCAGCTAAAAACAAACAAACAAACAATAGGGAAGCATTCACTTGGGTAAATAACATCCAAACTTGTGTGATCTGTTTTCTTATGTTCTTAATTTTCAAGAGTTCAAGGGTTGAACTCTTGTCCTTAACATAATGTTGTGGCTGAGAGGGTTACAATAAAAACAAAAACACAAAGATTACAACATTACTGTTAAGTGGAACTGTACTGTTTATATTATAAAATTATCAGAATATCAGATTCTGTAAAAAAAAACATCTGAGCACAAGTGATTTTCAAAATGTGTAGCAGTAGTGTAGCAGAATCAAATGGGGCTGAAAACATGAAATATTAAAAAGAAATGTACACTGCTCATGGAACCAAAATTGTTGTGTGCGCATTAATATATACATTTCTGCATATCCCTCTGTTTCCCTTTCTCCCCTTGCTCTTTTTGTGATTCTATGTCTGTTGTTGCGTTCATGATCAGACCGGCAGGTGCGTCACAGCCAAAGTCGCGCCCCTTTTTGGGGGTGTGCTTTCCATTGTAAGCCTATGCTATTAGACCTAAATTAGTTTATATCTTTTGACAGTACTATCCAATATTTTCTTCGATTATATTTCCAATAATCTGGAAATATCCTGGAAGTATTTGTTGAGAGCGAGAGATTTGTTAACTCCAGCAAATCTTTTACATCTCTCTCTCTCTCTCTCCCCCTCTCTCTCTCTCTCTCTCTCTCTCTCTCTCTCTCTCTCTCTCTCACCCTCTCTCACTCTCTATCTATCTATCTATCTATCTATCTATCTATCTATCTATCTATCTATCTATCTATCTATCTATCTATCTATCTATCTGTCTATCTTAAACGAATCTCTCGTTCCCAACAAATACTTAGCGATAAAGTATCAACTTAGTATGGGATGTTTCCAGCTTGTCAGAAAAAAATAGAGAGTTAAAAGATATAAGCTAATTTATTTCAAATAGCATTGGGTTACAATGGGGAGTATGCCCCCAAAAAGGGGTGTGGCTTTGGTGGTGACTTGTTGCCAGCAAGTCCCCAGGACAGAGAGGAATTTCTTTAAGCACTAGTCTCAATGGCCAAATCTGGTAATGAAAGTCTGGGCCGGGACTACATGAACGAGTGAAAAGGGTGTGGGCCCAGAGCAGAGTGCTCAAACCCGGAAGAAGGGAGTATGCGCTGAGTGAGCAAATTCATTGAAATGAATGGCCGGGCTTTTCAGGTCCCCACTCTAGATAATATATAACTCTATGGTTGCTGATCTATCTGTCTGTCTGTCTGTCTGTCTGTCTGTCTGTCTGTCTGTCTGTCTGTCTGTCTGTCTGTCTGTCTGTCTGTCTGTCTGTCTGTCTGTCTGTCTGTCTGTCTGTCTGTCTGTCTGTCTGTCTGTCTGTCTGTCTGTCTGTCTGTCTCTTCTATAACCCTGAGGTGTGCAGAGCCGAATGGAGCCGAGAACTGAAAATCACAAATATCTCTGTGTGTTCGGGAGATTGTATGCATCGGCTTCCCTGATTGGCCAACCCAAACCATCGGCTTCACGGATTGGCGGAGAGTCCCGTCACGTATAATAAGTCCCACACACACACATATAAGTCCCTGATTGGCTAACCCGACCTGTCGGCTTAACTGATTGGACGAGATTCGCATTAACATTTGTGCCGCATAGCAGTATAAATGGAACGACTTGCATCGTTCCTGACATGCATGGCCTCAAATAGGCTGGCGCCCTAGTAATAATAATTAGACCTATTTCATCCCACAAGGGAAATTCCGTTTTTAGATTCACCCAGCTGAATGCTTACAGTGTCTTGCTCAGGGACACCTCGAAACTTTGCTGGAGCTGGGAATCAAACCTAGGCATGTTTCCCATTCAGCTATGGCCACCCTAACGCATGCTCAAGGACTAGACCTCAGCAACGATGCAAGTCAGGAACAATGCAAGTTGGGAATGCCTGCCCCGCCCAGTTATACACCATGTCGTAGTACCCATTGTATCCATCTGTCTGTTTGTGTCCCTTTTATGCCCATATATGAAGATCTCTTTTCCATCTTCTACAGAGACAGGTATGGTCAGGCTGCTCAGGATCAGGAGACTATGTGGAGCTGCTGGGAGGTAACGGGGTGGACACATCTAAGATGTTCCCCGTGGCTGACTTTTGTTTCTCTCTCAGTACACTGGGTGAGTCTGCAGAGCTGCAGTTTATGTCTCATGTGTTTTTCATTTGTTTGTTTTTTGGCAGAAATACATACTATAGCGACAGATTTATCAGGGCATTCAGGACATTCAGGACATTCCTTTTTTATAATTGCTGGCCAGTTTCTGAGGAAGATGCTAGCCTACTGCTTGTAGTAACCTGTGCTCTGCTGTGCTGTTACATTATACTATACTACACTAATGCCATACCATAACATAACATAACATAACATAGTAGGACTGACCAATATATCCTTTTTATATTGAGATTGTGATGTGATATTGGGCGTGTTCTCTCCTCCGCATCGTAGGTGCCCATACCCTTGGTGGGGTTGGCGAAAGGGCCTTTCTGTGTGGAGTTTGCATGCTCTCCCCGTGTCCCCTATAGGTACCCTCACAAAAAACGTGCAGTAATCCTGGTCTCTATACTGCCTCCCCCTGGTCAGCTGGGGCGCCTGATGGAAGGGAAAGGAACTGGTTAGATTAACGTGTTCCTTCCACGCGCTACGTCCTGCCGGGGAAACTCTCCCCTGTCAGGTGATAAGAAGCGGCCTGCTCACTCCTCATGCATTGAAGGAAACTCAGTTCGGGGCATTCCCCAGGCTGGCAGAGGGAGAGTAGCGCCCAGGATTACAGCTTAGGCAATTGGCACTGGGTGAAAAAATAGGTTACAAAAATCGTGGGATAAAAAAGAGATTGTGATATTAGGCTAGATATCATCTGGGATTTTGGTTATTGAATTATTTTGATACTGTATGACAGAAGTGTTATCTTTTCCTGGTTTTAAAGGAGTAGTTCACCCAAAAAATTACTTATTTTCTATCAATTGCACACCCCATGAAGCCTTGAATCCATGGATTTATTTTTGTTTTTGTGGCATTCCTAAGCCAATAATTTTATTCCCGTCTCCTACCGGCTAATGTATCTGGTAGGAGACACAAAGTAGATTATTTCCTACCGGATACACACCCGGTCATCAAATTATTGGCTTAGGAATGCCACAAAAACAAAAATAAATCCATGAATTCAAGGCTTCATGGGGTGTGCAATTGATAGAAAATAAGTAATTTTTTGGGTGAACTCCTCCTTTAATTATGCTGGATTCACACCAACAGTGGTCAGTCAGTGCCCAGCAACAGCAACGGTGGTCCGAGGGATTAAGCCAGCAGCTGCACCCGGTTGGGGCAGGCAGGCATGAGTGCCAGTGCCGGCTTAATGGAAGGGCTTTAGGTGCTGCAGCACAGGGCACCAACCTTGGGGGGGCACCAACGGCGGGGAGAAAGTGAAAGAAGACCCAACTATCGCCACAAGAGCGACGAAATTTAGAATTGTTAGTTTAACATTCTCTTGGTATCAAGTATATCCCTCATGTCCCTACTCCATGCCTATTCCAGAGCACAGATTGGGTTCTCTGATTGTTTGGACACTCTATGATAGCATCAATGTTTAGGTTTTCTCAACTTTGATGGTACGCTTCTTGCTGTCGAGTGTCCCGATGCTATGGAAATGCGTCGAGACGCTTGTCTCTCTAGATTTGCATTGAAACTTGTTGCTCAATCAGAACGTGCCATCATCATGACACTGCTTGTGTGAATTCAGTGTTAAAGGAGGAGTTCACCCAAAAAATGACTTATTTTCTATCAATTGCACACCCTGTGAAGCCTTGAATCCATGGATTCTTTTTTGTTTTTGTGGCATTCCTAAGCTAATAATTTGATTCCCGTCTCCTACCGGCTAATGTATCCGGTAGGAGACACAAAGTAGATTATTTGTGTCTCCTACCGGAAATACACACGGTCATCAAATTATTGTTTTAGGAATGAGACAAAAACAAAAATAAATCCATGAACTCCTCCTTTAAGCCTTATTTTATCCTTTCCAAATGTGCACATTTTGTTCAGAATGAGTGAAAACAGCTGATTTACAAACTCACAATCCATCATGATGCAACAGGTTGTGAGCTTGTAGATCTGCTATTTTCACTAGACATTTCACAAGACATTTTTTTGAAATATGAAAATTAATATTGGTAGTTAATGAAAAATATTGTGACATTAGATTTTGTCCATATCGCCCAGCCCTATACTATACCATATATCATATCATGCCATTTTATATTTATACTACTATACTTTTATATTCTAATACCATACCATACCATACCATACCATACCATGCCAGACCATGCCAAGCTATATGCCCCTTACCTAAACCACAATTACACACCAATACGTCCACAAATGCATAGTGTCATGCTCTCAACTACAGTGGCGTTACAGTGCTGAGAACATAAGTTCTTATAAAACTGTGAAGAGAGGCAGCTTGTTCATTTCAATTGTATATAATGTGAATTATTATTCATTTATAATGCTATGCTATATTGTACTGTGTATATAGCTACAGTACCTATCTAGTATATACTTAGTATTCTATGCTATCCTATGCTAACACTATTAGTGATTAGCACCTGTGGCGCTAGTCCCATGTCAACATTTTTGCGTGTATGAGTATGTGTGAACTTGACGAAGCAGGCTCCAGCCAGATGTGTTGGCCGTTTACTGGATTGTTTTGGCTGTGTTCCAACCTCCATTTATTCCCCTCCATGTTGCTGTAGCCCAGATGAAGATTGGCTGTGATAACTCAGTGGTGAGGCTGGTGTCCAGTGGGAACTACATCAACCGTGTTTCCTTCCAGTACAGAATACTGGAGCGCAGCGAACTACCCAAAACAAGAGAAAACACTCTGGATGACTTCTGCACTGTGGAATGAGTTGGCATGCACTTACACATGCATGCCAGCTTGCACACACACACACACACACACACACACACACACACACACACACACACACACACACACACACACATACATTCACACACACACACACACACACACACTCACTCACCCACTCATACACGCACGCACAGGGTAAACATTAATCCATCTCTCTGTATAAAGGAAAAAGATTACGATTTATTTGACTATTTCCTTAAATAAATATATAATATTTTGTGAAATGTTGTATTCAGATATCTACTAATGTTACAATTTATCATAGCATATTTATTTGAAGATTTCTATTTTTTTGAATCACATGGTCCTTGAAATGGAGGTTATTTGTCTTCTTTCCTTCCTGAAATGATGTCAAATTACGTTTTTGGGAGAGCAGTCGAAAAACAAGCCATTATTGTATCATTACTAGTTTGCATCAGCTGCTCTGTTCTTAAGGAAATGTAACATCTTTACCATCTCTTCCACTGAGAATATTGTATTTATGTTTTAGAAATAAATCTTACTTGCATGACGAAGCACTCTTGACTGTTCTTTTACTTGACATACTACACACAGTGAAATCCAGAGTGTTATTTAAATCTGAGAGTGTAAATATGGAGCCTCATGATTGCCAGGACCCTGGACCTTTTCAGGGACTCTCCTAGAGTTCAAATTAACACTCTGGATTTAACCATGTAGCAGAAGCAGAGTAGCATGTAGAGGGCGGGGGGAGGGGCTCCTGCCCCTTTGCCTCTGATACCCAATGTGCCCTTTTTAAAACAAAAAATGGCCTGCCCAACACCCGACAAATAATAATAATTTCACTATCATAATTATTATTTATAATTATAATTATAATTATTTAATTAAAATTAAATTAAAATTAAAATGTGCCTGCTGCCATCAGTCAGTTTTAGTTTCACTTTTCACCTAATGCAGTGAGGTCTAGTGCCCTCACACCTTGTTAATCTTGCAGCTGCATTGCAAACAACTTGGCTTCAGGCTAATTGTTTCCCCCTATTTCCGATGAATGTGATAATTAACTTAAGTGGCTCCTGGCTTTAGTTTGCCCTAACCTGTTTGTGGTAGAGATGCAGGAGGCAGAGTAGAAAGGGGGGCAATAGCAGGAATGACATTACATTACATTACATTACAGTCATTTAGCAGACGCTTTTATCCAAAGCGACTTACAATAAGTGTATTCAACATAGGTAGGGAATGAAAACTACTAATCACCAGAAGTCTTTAGTGCATTTTCTGCAAAAACAAGCAACCAAGAGTATACCTAGCGCTAAGGTAAAAGTACAATATATCAGCTACCTATTTCCTTAAACAGATGAGACAAAATAGCTAAATCAAATGAGCATGAGCTAAAACAAATACGTGTATCGACTAAACAAGATCCAATAAACAATCCAATAATCCAATAAACAATACAGCAATAGAAAACAAGCGTTCGTACAACTAGTTAACAACAAGTAGGTCAGGCAGAGAGGAAGGGTAGTGTTTCCTGAAGAGGTGGGTTTTCAGTCTGCGGCGAAATATGGGCAGTGACTCTGCTGTCCTAACATCAGTGGGAAGTTCATTCCACCACTGTGGGGCCAGAACAGAAAAGAGTCGTGACCGTGTGGATCGGCCAGAAGGACCCTTGAGTGACGAGGCAATCAGTCGCCCCGAGGTGGCAGACCGAAGTGGTCGGGCAGGGGTGTAGGCATCGACCATAGCCCGGAGGTAGGAAGGAGCTGTTCCTTTCACTGCCCTATAGGCTAGCACCAGGGTTTTGAACTGGATGCGAGCCGCTACGGGGAGCCAGTGTAGAGAGCGGAGAAGGATGGTTGTGTGGGAGAACTTGGGGCGGTTGAACACCAGACGAGCCGCAGCTTTCTGAACAAGCTCCAGGGGTTTGATGGCGGATGCCGGAGCACCAGCAAGGAGGGAGTTGCAGTAGTCCAGGCGGGAGATGACGAGAGCCTGGATGAGCACCTGGGCTGCCTTCTCCGTGAGGAAGGGGCGAATCCTCCTGATGTTGTAGAGCAGGAATCTGCAGGACCTCGTCACTGATGCGATGTTTGCCGAGAACGTCAGTTGATCGTCCAGGGTCACACCCAGATTCTTCGCAGTCCGAGTTGAGGTCACCACAGCATTATCAATGGTGATGGCCATGTCTCGATGCGGACAGCCCTTCCCCGGGAGGAACATCAGCTCGGTCTTGTCCAGGTTGAGCTTCAGGTGGTTTGTCGACATCCACTCCGAGATGTCAGCCAGACAAGCAGCAATGCGTGTCTCCACCTGGGTATCAGAGGGGGGGAATGAGAGGATTAGTTGGGTGTCATCGGCATAGCAGTGGTAGGAAAAGCCATGGGAGTGGATGACAGCACCCAGAGATGTAGTGTAGAGAGAGAAAAGAAGAGGACCCAGAACCGAGCCTTGGGGAACCCCAGTTGTGAGCCTGTGTGGTTCTGACACAGACCCTCTCAGCATCACCTGGTATGAGCGACCCGTCAGGTAGGATGCAAACAGGGAGAGTGCAGAGCCTGAGACACCCATCCCCTCGAGGGTGGAGAGGAGGATCTGATGGTTCACCGTGTCGAACGCTGCAGACAGGTCCAGGAGTATCAGAACGGAGGAGAGAGAGTTCGCTCTAGCGGCATGGAGCGACTCCGTCACTGCCAGGAGGGCAGTCTCTGTCGAGTGACCCACTTTGAACCCAGACTGGTTGGAGTCCAGGAGGTTGTTCTGGTGGAGATAGGAGGACAGTTGTTTAAAGACAGCACGTTCGAGAGTTTTAGATAGGAAGGATAGAAGGGAAACCGGTCTGTAGTTCTTGATCTCAGAGGGGTCAAGTGTCGGTTTCTTCAGGAGGGGGGTGACTCTGGCAGTCTTGAAAGTAGAGGGAAAGTAGCCAGATGTCAGAGAGGTGTTAATAAGGTGGGTTAAGAAGGGAAGAAGTTCAGGTGCAATAGACTGCAACAGAGTGGATGGGACCGGGTCCAGAGAGCATGAGGTGGGGCGACTAGAGGTAATAAGGAGAAGGACCTCGTGACATGGGCCAAGTTATTGTGGAACATCTTGCTTCCATCATGTACAATATTTTTGGTGTGAAATTGCACGATCGCGCTAGGCGCAAAATTAATGTGCTCTTTTATGATCTTTGAGCACCTGCCCGTCCAGTGGTCTCTGCACAGCCCTGAGAGTAGCTGTTGTTTCCCACGCAGGAGACCCAGGTCTGAATCTCGGGTGTTACAGATGAGATTTTGTTCCTTTTCACGCCACAGCTACACATCCACACGTAATATTTACTGTTATGCTTGCTTTATACTTCCTTGTGTGCCGGTGTCGTGTGCCAAAACGAACAGATCTACAAGCTTACGAGACGTCTGAGCTTGCGATTGGTTATTTGAGCTTGTTTTCGGGTATTTTCTGCGACACTGGCATGCAATGCCGTATAGTACATCAGGTTTATGTGCCATCACTGGGTACAGTCTCTTCCCCACAACTATAAACCCTCACTATTTATTTTCATTTGATTAAAAATGTTTCCCATGAGTTACAGTCCAGAGCCCGCACCACAGATACTGGGTGATTTACTGTATGCATCTGGTTAGCCCACAGTGGTTTGGTTTCATACAGTATGTACATACTGTGACTGGACAGGGAGTGCATGACCTTTTGGATATCAGACAGAAGAGGACTGTTGGTCAGTCAGACAGATTTTAGAATTAATTGTGGTTCCATTGAAAATACACAAGTATGTGTATGTATCAACATTAATTGACTATATGAGAATATATATATATATCCCTGTTGTGTGTGTGTATATACTGTATATATATATATGCATATATATAATACACATGTTCACCTACCAATGTATGAGCGCATGCACACACATACAGTAGATGGGCTACAAACACACACACAAAACCAGGCTTCAAAATTGATGCAAAACATGCCTATATTTAGATCAATGATTAGCATGTGTGGGTGTACTGTGTGTGTGTGTGTGTGTGTGTGTGTGTGTGTGTGTGTGTGTGTGTGTGTGTGTGTGTGTGTGTGTGTGTGTGTGTGTGTGTGTGTGTGTGTGTGTGTGTGTGTGTGTGTGTGTGTGTGTGTGTGTGTTGCAATCCCAGTGTATTCAAGTATGTCCTTGGCAATTAGCACCACTCAGTGACGCATGTATTTCTCTTATTTCATTTAATCCAATCAGTTCCAGAGACACAATCTGTAATGGCTTTGTGATGGTCAATCAGCATCTAAAATCAAAGCCCTGATCCCAGGAACACTATCTCATATTCATGGAAAAACCACGCTGTGACAATCCTGAAAGGTCATATGGTTACCAGCTTTGTTTTGTGGCCTGTCACCCCCAGCAGTGACAATAGAGTTTTAAACGTCCACAGCATTGTGGAGTCTCTCTCAACTGTTGGCTTCTCGTATGTGTATAAACGCAGTGCTCTTAATGGGATTACACCACAAGCTTCAGTGCTCTTATTCTACATGACATCCTTCTAACTGTGGCTCGCTTTTGATCTTCTCCTTACGAGGAATTAATCTCAAAACAGCTCAGCCGTGATGATTCAATTAAACCGCCGGATGTTTTTTTTTTCTCCCTTCGCCCTGGACGTGTTACAATTTTCACTGTTCATTACTGAAACAAACACACCTCACAGATGCCATCGAAAGGGATAAAGTCTAATTATTTGTCTCTGGAAATGGATACAGAAATCACTCAATGTATTTATTGTGGCCTACATATTTATGGAAGTGAGTTCATCACTCTAGGGGGTAAGAAATCCGAGTGAATGAGCTGTGACCCTGTACGGAATTAGATTCCCTCTTATTAACATATTAGACACACTGAGGTGGTTGATGAATACACCAACGGGAGAATGACGTCACCAGCGCAATAATTCACTTTATATGCATATTGGGAATAGGCTGTGCTTGTACAACATTGGACCCTTTTCCCCCTCTATCCAAGGAGCTTTTGTAAGCTAACATGATTTACAATTTTTTGAGGGCAGGCAGCAGAGGCGGTAGATGAGTAGAATAACATTCACTGTCCAAAGAAAGAAATATAAGTCAACAAACTTGATGTGAAGTACTAATCAATCTCTTTAAAAAAACAACATAAGGCCTACTTAACCACTTTTTTATTGATTGAATACTTTATTAACTTATTAATTAAAAAAGCACAGAAAGTACAGTTTAATACAAATACAATGATAAAATGATTGAACCCAAGCACTATGACTTGTTTCCATTGGGGTCCTGTGTATTCAATTCATAGAAACATTTAGTGACAGACAAATATACAATATTATGCAAAAACATCATATAAACGAGTTGTAATCAAAAATACTTTTTTTACAGGGGCCAGTTCCGAATTGCAGCCACCTGTAAGTGCTCTTTTAGAGCGGTTTTGAAGGAGAGTAAGGATTCACACTTTTTTATGACTGTTGGTAGGGCATTCCACATATTGGTGGCATAACAGTAGAACGATTTAACCCCTTGTTTGAGCCAAATCTGTGTTGAACGTGATTTGTGGACGTCTTTAAAGTTTTTGAAGTAGTTGACAGGTACATGGTGCAATACTAATACTATTTGTGTTTGTTTGTGGTGTAGTCGTGTATCCTGTAGACCAGGCCCATTGCCAGTTGCTGTACTCTGTCCTCTACCCTGAGCCACCCCACCCTACCAAAATGAACAAATCTTGTTCTTTGGTTGACTTTTTTGATTACTTTAGTTGCCATTTTTTCACTGGAAAGATTAGCCTCTAAAATACAACCCAGGTAGGTGATTTCCTCTTTTCTTGTGACATTGTCACCCACTCTTGTTTATTTGTTTAATATTATTTTGTTTATTTTGGACCCAAAGAGAATGGATTCAGTTTTGCCCAGGTGTAATGATAGTTTGTTATCAACAAGCCAGGTGCAGATTTTACCGAGTTCAGATTTAAGGGCTTTTTCAACCTGCAATTTGTCCTTGTCTGACACCAGGAGAGCAGAGTCATCCGCGAACATGAGCAAATTGCAGTCAAAAGCTGATGTCATGTCATATATTAGGAACAGTAAAGGCCCTAGTATGCTTCCTTGCGGAACGCCACAGCTCACCGGGAGGGGGGAGTTCCGTTCACCTCCACCGCCTGTTCTCTCCCCTCCAGAAAGGATTGCATCCAGTTCACTGATGTGCTATCAAAGCCGATAGCCGATCCAATCAATATAGTGTGATTTACGGTGTCAAATGCCTTTTAGAGGTCCAGCATGACCATGCCGCAGTATTTGCCCACGTCCACCTCGTTTGATGTAGTCGTTCAAATAGAGCAAACCCTCTAAACCCTCTAGACTTAGTAAACTGGACCTGAGTTGGCTCTGCACTTAGAGTGCCTTTTTTCCGTCCAAATCACTTCGCCTTGTGAGCTTGTAGATCGCCTATTTTTGGCTATTGTTCCCACCCAGAATATGGATGCTGGGATTCAAGTGGTTAAACATAGTAATTTGGCATGAGTGTCAAGTTAGATTAAAATGTATTGCAAATATGTTCCATGTATTATGTATAGTGACTTTCAATTTTGCGTGAATGTAGGTCTTTTATTTTCTTAACCACTATTTAACAAACCCTATACCCGGTTTTAGACCAGGTCATAGTACCATATCAGCCACAACTCTTGTCATCAATAACATAGTAAATGGCCTGGACAAGCACCGTCACTGTGCAACCATGTTTATCGATTTATCAAAGGCATTCGATACGGTAGACCACTCAATTTTAATACAAATACTTTCTCTAATTGGTTTAAATGCACTCTCAATCCACTGGTTCTCAAACTATCTCACAGGGAGAACACAGAGAGTTGTCGCCGATGGTTCCAGCTCAACTTATCTGGTAACCGACAAAGGTGTCCCCCAAGGATCCATACTGGGCCCTCTTTTATTCTCCATATACATAAATAATATGATTAATCCCACCTCGCAATGCGACGTCCATTATTATGCGGACGACACAATTCTGTACAGTATTGCCCCCTCAACCGACTTAGCCATCGCAAACCTCCAGTCCGCCTTTAACAGGTTCCAAATGGCCTTAGTAAATCTCAAGCTCGTCTTAAATTCTAAAAAGGCAAAATGTATGCTGTTTACACGAGCCTTAAATGCAAATGCCTCCTTAGGCATATATACTCTTGGCGGTGAACAAATTGAATTTGTTACATCATACAAATACCTCGGCATCTGGTTAGACGTGAAACTTACTTATAAGATTCATGTTGAACAGCTATTAAGAAAGCTAAGGGGAAAAATTGGTTTCCTTTATAGAAATAAGGCTTGTTTCTCCCTCTCTAACAGAAGGTTGATTGTTCAAGCAGTAGTTATGTCTGTGTTTGACTATGGAGATGTACTGTACATGCATACCTCAAAAACCATACTAAAACCTCTCGATGCAGTGTACCATAGTGCATTACGCTTCATCACCGGCGATGATTATCACACTCATCACTGTACTTTATATGAAAATCTAGGTTGGTCTTCTCTCACCACTCGTAGAGAACAACATTGTGCTTTATTTGTTTATAAGGCCCTGTGTGGCAAGCTCCCACTGTACTTAACTTCTCTCTTAAACACCAATCCTTCGGGACATCGCACACGCTCACAAGCTTACATTTCTCTCAAAATTCCGCGAATGAATAGTGAACAAGGAAAATCAGCTTTTTCATTTTATGCCTCCGACAAATGGAATAAACTCCAGGTCTCTTTGAAATTGGATAGTCTGATCTCCATAGAGTCTTTCAAGGTTCTTCTCATTGAGGTATTACGCAAAGAATGTACCTGTTTCGCATAGCCACTGTGATTTCACATCATGTGTATTCTCTATATTCTCTGTATTATTATTATTATTATTATTATTCATATATTTTTCTCTTTAATGTTCTTCTATAGTTAACTATATCTTATTACACTGTTTATTGCTTTCTATTTGTATACTGTATCTGTGTTGTACTCAGGGCGTCCTCGCAAAAGAGAGCTTGCTCTCAACGGACTACCCTGAATAAATAAAGGTCAATAAAAAATAAAAATAAAATAAATTTACTTCATAGGCCGGGGTCCCCCAGTGCCCCCAGTGCCCTCCTTTATCCCCTTTATGTCAAATCTATTCTCTTATCTCTTCTCTCTCTTCACTTCACACTGTGAGCTTGTAAATTGGCTTTTTTCGCAGAATGCTCCCCTATTTACTCGGAACATAGACACATTAAAAAAAATCACAAGGAACATATTAAATTCACAAGGAAAACTTTAAACCAACAGCAGAGGACAAGAACAGAACAAACAGGACAGAGCGATTTTCTCTATGGAAGAAATGATATGAACCATTTCAAAGGTTCATCAATAAATCAAAGTCTCAATAGAACAGCAATTGTAAACATCAGCGTTCATATGGATGAAAGCAGCATTAAAAGTCTTTTGTGGATTTGATTGTCTGAGAAATTTCCTGTCAACTGTCAGGTCATTAAGTCCTCTGAGCATCACAACAGAAGCATGACAGTATGTAAAGTATGTACAGTATGTTATAGAATCGAAATAACATACAACCAAACCGCAAAACAGAAAACTAAATATGTGTTTTCTACCACTTCTCACTTACAAAAAAGTTGAACCAGAAGGAAGCTATTACTTTTCATCTGAAAAAAGACCAACCATCTAATCATAATATACTGTATCTTCATCAAAACAAACCATGCCACAGCTAAGAGTGCTAGGCTTTCTGTTATTTCTTAATTACTGTTCAAACTTAAGTTAATCTTTTAGGTCTTCTTTGATGATGAGAGGTTTTCTTTTTTATAGATTGGCTGATTGTTGGATCTCTGGCATTCAAGTGAGTGTGGAGCAAAGCGCATGTGTATGGAAGTTGTACAGCTTATGCTCATTCTGTCATAGTAATTATTTGGCTACCAGTAAAGCAGGGGTGTTTTTTCATGTTTTGCTATTTTGTCACTGAAGTAAATAGTTGGGGTAGATGTTTACTGGATGAAAATTCAGCTTGGTGTTTTTCAGCTCCTTTTATTAAACTTTAAATAGATATAGTATATAAATACAATTAACCAATAGCGCCATATCAGTCATACAGCACTACTGTGTCAGTGCTGGTAGGTCTTCAACAGACAGGGCAACATGAAGAAAACTATTTTTTTAATTGACTATACCATTCTTATAGGTAGCTTCAAGAGAAAAGTTTACAATAAGAAGGTATTACATTCTGAATCATATTCCTTTAACTTACAGAAAGTGATACATTGTATTTTTCACACCAGCTTAAGTTACAAGTATCACTGTATAACTGGCCTTTTGGAGTTCAATGGCCTCTTACTGTGTTGGTCAGTAATATTAGTCTGCCCTCTACTGTTGGTCCCTGGCAAATAAAAAACTGGAATGTCACTGGTAGATAAAAAGAATGAGGATACATCTGGCTGCATATAACCCTCTGCTCTGTGGTTGGATTTTTTTTTTGATTAATTCTTGTATGTTGTAGATTAAACACAATCCTAAATGTTTTTATTCCCATTTTTTTTCATCCATCAACTCTATTGTTATTTTTCAAATATTGTGTAGCATGGTGGAATCACAGTGTTTTAGCCACTTAAACCATATGCCATAAATATATATCCACTGACATGTGTTTATGCTATAACTGAGCTACACAGGTTTGTAATGAGATATATTTTACAATGCAGCAGGACATTGGCAAATTTTGGCATTTCAGACATTTTGAAAATGTAAAATATCTTTTAACAACATTTTCCCAAAGGGATGCAAGCGTTAATGTGTACCAAATGGGTACCAAACCGTACCAAATGAATTCCTGAGAAAAATAGTTGTCCACCACCAAAAATGTCCCCTTTCAGACTCTTGAAGTACATGGTAGGATAAAACACCAGGCTTCAGCGGAGGAGTGTCGTGATACTTAAGGACACCAGTAGGAGGAACAAACTAGGTCCAATGTGCTGTACACCATTACACAGGTCTCCTTCACAGCATCTCAGACCCAGAGAAGTCACTGTAGTGCACATATCGCTTCTCATACATTGTTTAGTGATCAGATTTTCAGCGGCTGCAACAGACAAGTAAATGTGTGTGATGCCAATACATTTAAAAAGACTAAACAAGAAGATGGCAGATGAAAATAAGAAAAAAGGGCAATTCTGCAATTATCATCATTTCAACTCACTGATGGTGGTGGAGCAGCGGTCATCATTCGCAGGACATTCCCATATCCGAGTGCAGGAACCAGGGTTGGCACCCCAACAGGTGTAACACTTCAAGCCAAAGGCTGCAAGCAGATTGGAGTGCAGAATTGTCACTCCTTTTTTCACTTTCTGTTCCATTTTTATTTTTATTTTATGGTATCTGTGCCACACATATCTGTATTATGCTCACCTGTAGATAGTGTAACACAGAAGAAAGCCAAAGGCAGATGGAGCTCCATTGAAGTGGGAAATTGCAAAGACCTGTATTTCAAACGTCATGAAAACGTCATATAGCAGAAAATCTCAGATCTGTACTATATACAGTAATGACATCAAATCTTAAAACATTGCCAATGTCTCCTGTTTGATTTCTCTATATCTTTAATACTACGGTAGCCTATATTGTAGTGATTTCAACTGGAATTACAATATTTATCAAATATTAAAGGTAGGGTAA
>NC_137608.1:22342248-22357248 GCF_963280865.1 Gymnoscopelus braueri | reverse complement strand
TAGCGCACATGTGTAAACCATTGTGCATACCTTTTCAATGCTTCCAACCAAATGATTGTTTAGCTTGCTTCTTTTTGCCTTTAAACTTATTTTTTTACGTTAATAGTGTTGTAAAATATTGTAGTTGACTTGTAATGATTTTCGTCAATGATGTACGATCATTTCTCCAGGCTATGGGATCTGGGGTAACAGACACTCACATGACTTTCAGAAACTTTTCCATGGTAACACAAACTCCACCAATCAGAATCATCACTGCTACACTTTGGGATTGTGGATAGTGAAGTATTCCACAAGTATATACATGTTTTTTATAAAAGTACATTGATTGCATACAGACGTGTGACTTTACAGGAGCATATAGCATATTTTTTTCAACCAGGACACCGGTGGTGAGTCTACAGTATATTGGATTGTTTCAACATTATAGCTGATTATAGCTCTCTATAGAGAAAATGAATGGTATTTTTACTGTTGAGCTCTATACAGAGACATTATGTAACGCTATAAACAGTCAACTGCTGATTATTTGGCGCAGACAGGTGTAACTGCCCTCAGTAGCCATGTACCTGTTTAACCTTGCAGATGGCAGCTACAAGTTGAGCTCACGTCATACATCACAGATTTACAGAATTAGGAACATCAGGAGTTAAAGTTATTCAGAGCCCACATCTGCTAGAACTGCTCCTCTTACTGTATCCTTTATTTATTTATCTTTTGCTCTCTCCTGCTCTTGATGTCTCCTGCACATGCTTCAATCTAGTCTGCGCCTGTTTACCTCTGACTTGCCCAGACGGTCATTGTTGGAGATGTCAAATGTGTCTCCAGTGGCAGCTGTGTCCACTCCTCCTGTGCCTCTCTTTTGTAGCCTCAGGTTTCCCAGAATCTTACTGAATCGTGGGTCCTGCATGTGTTACAAACATAAAACACAGCGGGAATATATAAATATGCGCGATTGCATCTTTGTATATGTCTGCTGGTGTACACACATGTCATCTTTTGAGTGTAGATGTCACCAGCGTGTCACCTTGCTCAGGAGGGGCAGGCGGACGTGCACACCAGCCCTTAGTCCAGTGCCCAGGTTAGAGGGACAGGTGAGAATGTAACCCAGATGCTCGTTCCACATGAACTCCCAGCCTTTCTCTTTGATCAGCTGCTCTACCTGAAAGAAAGAACCATGACTCACATGCTGAAACTATTAGTCATGCAGACATTCATGCCTTCAAATCAAAGTAAAAGGGAATAACAAGGCAAGGCGAGACTTTGATAGACAGTAGATAAACAACGGGTAAAAAGTAATTATCTCTGCCAGGCCCCTGTAGCTGCATTTAGGTTGACATCCAGGAACACCAACCTGTTGGAGTCCCATGCAGAACGTTTCAAACACTCTCTTCATGTTGCCTCCCTTTTCCATAGAGATGACTCTGGTGTGATCCTCCTCATTGATCCAGATCAGGAAGTTCTTGTCATTGTTGTGCCTGGAATATATAGAAGTAGATAGAAGTTAGAATGAGAACTGGCCCCAAGTTCAAGTTCTGTTCAGTTGCCAGGCAGGCACACTGGCCTTAGAACAGCGACAATCCCAGTCAAAGCTTTACTTATAGCAACTTAAGGCCTATGTTTGAGGAGGACTATCAAAAATGAATTGATCCTGGACAGTGGTGGCTGGGAAGATGGAGAGTGGGAGGATGGACAAGTGTAAGGAAAAGACATTGTGGATGGAGAGAGGAATGACAAGGGATGTAGACAAAATAAACATAAAAGAATGTTCAGAAGCAGAGCTGCTAGATACATTACTATAGGTACATTACAAAGCAAAACCCCTTAAGATTCCGTTTATTCAATGGACCATGCTGTTCAAGCCATTGGGTGAGTTTAAAGTTATGGCAAGTGTGATCTTTGGAGACTAATGGTACTCTTTCAAAATAAACTAGAGAACTAGAGGTACTTAACTCTATAAACGCCATTGACTCGAAAACGCGTCAATTACTACTTAATCCACCCACGCCATTGACGCGTTTGACGCGTTGGAATCGCGTTCATTGTTTAATCTCTGATCGGGCTATGCTGCTTAAAATTCAATGTTATTCTCGAGTTCCACTTACTTCACCGACATCTGCATCCGGTTTCATGACCTGGGTTCCGTTTCCAGTTTTTGATTTTTTTCCCCGGTCATTTTCGTCAAGAATAGGTAAACAAACGGGTTTTCACACGGTATGACAGACAAACGGACAGGTTCTCTTCTATAATCTATGGTCTGGGTGACGTATCACATCGTAATTTTGAGCGATCAGACGATGTGTGACGACGTCACATCCGTTTTCATGTTTTTCCCTGTCTAATCGCTCAAGAAGGGTAACAGTGACCCAAGGAGCTGATCAAACTGTCATGTGCTGCTCTCTAGTGGCGGATTTGTGCTGCGTCTTTAAAAAACAATTTTCATGAAGATTTTCAAAATATAAAAATAAAAAAACACGAAAATTGCTGGCAATGGGGGAGTACTTTATGAAAATACTCTGGCAGTCAAAGAGTTTAAGGTAAAAATAAAATGTATGGATCCGCAGTGGTGTTCAAAATGGGGGTGCGGCCGGGGCACCACTTTAAACCTGGTATCTATTTTAGGTGTCATCATTGTGAAAATTATTTCAAAAGATTTCTAAGATTTCAAACATTTTCAAAAAGAATAGCTGATCTACAACCTCACAAAGCATCACAACATGACACGTTCGTTGTGAGCTTGTAGGTTGGCTATTTTCACAATTTCTGTATTTTTAAAAGCTATGATGCAACAGGGGGGCCGCAGCCAGCGGCCATGGCTATTTGGGTCCGGGTCGTTAGCATGGAGAAGTTTAGGAACGCCTAAGGCACCTCTGTTCTTAGTTCAGGAGGGGACTACAGAGTTCATTTTACCTATGGTTTACTACCAATCCAAAGCTATCACACAGGTCATCTATAAGTTACCCAGGCCTTACCAAATGCCACGTGCATCAGGCCAGTCTCTGGCCATCCCAGATGATGTGAGCAGAGGTGACACAGGCTTATCAAACAGGAAGTGCTCCTGATTGGCCAGTGCAGGGACAGAGGAACCCAGGGACATTTTAGTTGAAAGTTTATTAAAACAATACAGTTTTGGGTGTTTTCTTTTATGTGTGTGCACGTACAGGTGTGTGGGTGTGTGTGTGTGTGTGTGTGTGTGTGTGTGTGTGTGTGTGTGTGTGTGTGTGTGTGTGTGTGTGTGTGTGTGTGTGTGTGTGTGTGTGTGTGTGCACCATTGTGTGTACTCGTGCGTGTGTGTGTGTGTGTGTGCGTGTGGCCGTGTGCGGTGTGCATGTCCATGTGCGTGTGTGTGTGCGTGCGTGCGTGCGTGCGCGCGTGTGCGCGTGCACGAGTGTGTGCATGCACTCACATCAATCAGCTGTTGTTGCTCCTGCTCTGTCATCTGTGCCAGGCTGTAGTATCGACCAGACAGGTCTCCCTTCAAGCCAGCCAGGGCCGTCACGACCACGCGCTCTACCTCGCGACGTTCAGAACGCGTGCACGCAGGGGGCAGACTCAGGCCGCGGATGCTGCGTCCTGTACGAACGCGAGATGACAGCACGTACTGCTCATCGAACACTCCCGATGTGATCTGAGGAGGGCAAAGGATGGAATGAATAACATGGATGGGTGTATGCATGGATAGACATGGTGGAGAAGAGAAGAGAAGAGAAGAGAAGAGAAGAGAAGAGAAGAGAAGAGAAGAGAAGAGAAGAGAAGAGAAGAGAAGAGAAGAGAAGAGAAGAGAAGAGAGTAACCTTGGAGGCGTCCAGGTCAGTGGGATGTTTCATGGTTTGAGGGTCGTATCCATTGTGTCTGTCCTTGATGACAGGATCAAACAGCTCTGCAAAGACCTGACAGCACAGCACTATACAGTCAAACACAGCTTTTAAAACAACACGGTTGCCACGCAAAAAACATGGAGTGATCCAAAGCAAAACAGATGAGGAGGGAGACCACTGTACAGTATACAGAACATTTTAATGCCTTCAACAAATGCATCCCTTTACTTTGCTTAAATATTTTTGGGTTAAAACAATGGCTTTAAAAGGTTAAAGCACTATATCGTGATAGTGATCATTGCTAGAGTGTTTGTTCAGTGACAGGGGTCTCCCTGTCTCTCCAGATCTTTAATAAACAGAATATACATTTTCAGGTGGGTTGCCAAATTTCAGCCAATCAGGAGAGAGTACCCAGCTTAAACATTATAGTGTTCCAGTTCCAATTTTGTCAGCTCATTTCTTTGTGTCACTTGAACTTCCAAATGCATTTGTTTATCCTGTATCTTGGGTGAGTTCTCTCTTCTTGTACAGTGGTCTCCCTCGTCTTCTGTTTCGCTTTGGAACTCCACACAGTTGAAATGAACTCTTAAGCCCAGTGATATATACTGTAACCGTACTAGAAAATAGCATGTGGCGGTGCAATGCGTTGTGAGCTTCCAGATCGGCTATTTTCAATACGCTACACTGGATCGAAACTATAAGAATATATCAGGCCTGAGAATTTGACTGCACACACACACACACACCTCGTAGCTCTCCTCGTCTCCTGCCACCATGCCCACAGTCTTGATGAAAGGGTGTCCAGGGTTGTCCACTCCGGTCTGGATGCACTGGTCCACAGTCCAGTTGTTGGGGGTTACCTTGTCTCTCAAATGTGAGTATATGGCCGGGGTCAAGGCAGCCGACATGCAGTTGTTGTGCTTCCTCAGGTCTGGAAAGTCGGCACTATACGGAAAGATATTAGTCAGCTACTGAGAGCATTCAAAGTCTCTTCTCGTTGGTGCACTACACGACACGTACGGGCTGCGGCAGCACCTGCCAGCAGGGAGTGTTGGGCGGGAGGAGTATAGGACGGAGGCTCTGCGTCCTCCCGGTGGGGGCTCCTCACTGGCAGGTGAGCCAGTAGGATACAACAGCAGTGACAACACACAGAAATGTGTGAGGGGAGGAAATTAATTGGCATAACGACTAAATTGGGGAGAAAAGGAGGTAAAAAGAAACGTCCTTAACCATTGTTTGCATTAAAAGGGGGTTTAACTATCTTTTCTCCTGAAAAAGGGGGCTTTAAGATTTTGCTCTGTAATAAAGTTGACTCATTAAATACAATATAGTAATCTCAATAATAATACATTTAACTGGAATGGTGGAACCACACGCACACACACACACACACACACACCTGGCTGGATAGGCCCTCCTCCTGTCAGCCGCAGCAGTGGTGTCAGTGAGCAGGTAGCCTGATGCCAGTGTTCCAGCCCCCAGGCTGGCCAGGATCACTGCCGTGTTGCGGCCAGACAGCATACGGGTGAACGGGGTCGCCATGGTTCTGTGGCCTGGGAGATCACCTGAGGGAGGGTGCCCCAGTTCAGAGGTGAATACTCATGATAAATACAGGTCACCTTGCTTGTGTTTATCAAGCTCTATTTAGCAAAACGGAAACGGTGTGTGATCACTCAAGAGTCTTGTCCAGCAATCTAAGTGCCTTTTTTCCCTCATTACTGACTTTAACAGTAATTCATTTAATTAACACCAAGCCACCAGGTCACCAGTTGGTCACTGTGGTCAGGTTATGATAAAGATACTTCAAATAAATTAATTCATCTCCCTTGAGGAACAACCAGTGTCTCCAGTGTGTATAGTATTCAACTTCAACTTTATTGACACATCTCAGATTTGGGTGTAAAATAATGGGGGATTATTTTTACATATATATTTTTTTCATTTGTAGTTTTCAGGAAAGAAAAGAATAGAAATAAAAGGAAAGAACAAGGAAACAGGTCAAAATTATTAATGATATATGCAAGCAGGCCAGACCCCCCCCTCCCCCAAAAGGGAATGGTATGAGGCAGTTAAATATAGCAGCTTATTAGCAGATATATTATATACACGTGGTTAAAAAAGCAGCAGATAGCAGATAGCACAGTAACATAATGTAGAACATAGACCTTTGTGCATGATAGTCTCACATGCACATGAGACATCATTTAGCAACATACATCAGGCATGTCAATGTAAACATAGGTGGCGGTTCGAGTATACAGCGGCAGCAGAACACCCCTACAGTCTAATATATACTGTAAACTACGTACAGTATAAAGGTCATGGTAGCTAGTAATATGAGTCGTTATTGATTCAATGCACCAAACAAATGTAAGGTGGATATAAGAGATATAAGAGATACAGATTAAAGATAAATGTGAGGTCTTCATATGACTAAGGCTTGTGTAAATGGAGGTGTAATTAGATATAGGGAAGGTGTTACTTTGGTTTATGCAAACACATGAGCACAGACAAAATACTGTAGATTATTCTAGAAGCCAATGAAGGCAGAAAGGAAGCCTGCCTGTTGGTTATGCTCATGTCAGCTGATCAGCTGATCCGAGATTGGGCTGTGAGATTCATGCCACTGCTAGTAATGCAGTTCTGTGGTTTAAAATATCACCGTCTCAACACAACGGATTTAACATCACTGTCAATACAATGTACAGCTATCAATCATCGTCACTCTGAGGAGCTCAGGTCGAGGTGACATTTTGGTCTCATAATGAAATGTGATGACCGATGTATACGTCATTAATGTTTTATTATGAACGAGTCGAACGACACGGACAACACGGATGCATACCAGTAGTGTTAGACACAGATTTGTTTCAATCATGTAATTAAGTTATTAAAGCCATCTTTCACAAACTGTACTCACCCCACCCACCCCCCATCCGCCCATACACACACACACACACACACACGCACACACACACACGCACACGCACACACGTGTGTCTCTCTCTCTCTCTCTCTCTCTCTCTCTCTCTCTCTCTCTCTCTCTCTCTCACACGCACACGCACACGCACGCACACGCACGCACGCACACACACACACACACACACACACACACACAGACACACACACACACACACACACACACACACACACACACACACACACACACACACACACAGTTAATTAATAACAGCAGGTGGTGCGATTAAGCTCCATTGGCCACATGATCCTCACTGCATTCTGGGTTGAGTGATCAGAGGGACAGGAGACAAAAAGAGGAAAGAGGGAGAGAGAGAAGAGGGTGGGGGCATACTGTAGTTGTAGATCAGCCATTTTCAGTGAAGATACATTTATTGCAAAAAAGGAGGGGGCCAAGTATTGACCCCTGGGGCCTGGTCAACAAAGTATATAGGGTTTAAGTGGTTAGATTTTGGCTTGTGTGATTTGCTTGGTAACATTTGTAAAGGAATGGAAATAATGTGTGAAAATGAAAGGGGAATTACAAGGGGTGCTGTAAGGGCACGGTGAAAGCAGGGGAGGATTTTGTTAACAGGTGGCTCGTCTCTTCCAGTATCAGCCGGATTAATGGGATATTAAGATGCACTAATGCAAGAGGCAGTGCTAGGGAAAAAATGTTTCCACCACAGGGAAAGAGAGAAAAAAAAGGCAGAGACAGCTTTTGGAAAGATAACAACTGGAAACAGAGTAATGCCAAAACATTAGCTTCTCTATCACAAATGCTCAGATGGACTGTACTGCAATTTCATATACCGATATATATTGATGTATATAGAACTTCGGCAAATCACTCACAAGTCTCTTGATCCCCAAATCATTTAGCAGTCCGCAGTTATTTACAGCACTACCAAACAGACTCACTTTCCTGCTCAAATCTAGATCTATCCTTTCTCTGAATATTCCTGCCAAGTCACAAGGGTAGAAGAGAGAGGCTCCTTTACGAAACAGACGCTCAAGTACTATTTAGGTTGAAACCTACCTGTATATGTTTAGATAAAAAGGATGGAGAAAAGTATGGAGAGACGAAGGGTTTTGTCTCTTACCTGAGGTTTGATTGTATAGAAGTGGCAGCGGAAGGTTGGAAGTTTATGTTCCTGCTGCCCAATCCAGAGATGCTCAACCTACAGAATGAGAACAGAGTGACAGACAGGGATGTGATCAGAGGAAGGGAAAGAGATGGGTGTGTGTGTGGGGGGGGGGGTGTCTGCAGGATTAGCTTCTGTAAGCAACAGACAGAAAATCCTCTTTGTACTGTACTCACCATGTTCGACTGCCTCCACAGTGCACACCCACGCAGGCACGTACGCGCATACGCAACACCGGAACTGATAAGACATGTATCCTTTACATTGCACAATCAACCAATTAAATCATGTCCTGTGTTTGTGAATAATGTGTATTTACGAAAAGGTCTAAGGCTCCTACTGGGTGACTACATGTACGAAGTTGACTCTTCTTTCCTACACTACCAGCTTGCCTGCTCCATCTGTTACTCTTTTTCCTGGTGGGGCAGGAAAGATGACAGTTTAATGATGATGTCAGTATCATGGTCAGTATCATACCATACCATAGATGACAGGGAAGCACCATAGGAAAGAATACCGGGACGCACCATAGGAAGCACCATAGAAGACAGGGAAGCACCATAGGAAGCACCATAGAAGACAGGGAAGCACCATAGGAAGCACCATAGACACAGAAGCACCATAGGAAGCACCTAGCTCTGGTCCATTGCCTTTCGGGTTCTCTCTCATTTCCTCGAGAGGGAAACGAGAGAGAACCCGAAAGGCAATGGACCAGAGCTAGGAAGCACCATAGAAGACAGGGAAGCACCATAGATGATAGGGAAGCACCATAGGAAGTACCATAAAAGACAGGGAAGCACCATAGAAGACAGGAAAGCACCATAGGAAGCACCATAGATGACAGGGAAGCACCAAAGATGATAGGGAAGCACCATAGGAAGTACCATAGAAGACAGGGAAGCACCATAGGAAGCACCATAGAAGACAGGAAAGCACCATAGGAAGCACCATAGATGACAGGGAAGCACCATAGGAAGCACCATAGAAGACAGGAAAGCACCATAGGAAGCACCATAGAAGACAGGAAAGCACCATAGGAAACACCATAGATGACAGGGAAGCACCATAGGAAACACCATAGATGACAGGGAAGCACCATAGGAAACACCATAGATGACAGGGAAGCACCATAGGAAACTATAGGTTACTTACGTAACCCCGGTTTTATAAATTGCGAACGAGCTGTTCACATATGGGATCAGCGCCCTCTGGCGATGATATTACAGAAGCTTCACATTAACTCCCTCGGGCCAATTCCTATTGGCCCGGTGGGCCGTCAGTCGCTTTCCGGAAATCCCTACCCCCCGAGGGTACAAAGGACTCGGAAAGCGAAAGTTACGTTCTCTTTCACACCAGCTTCCTTCTGCCGAGCAAAAAGAAGGGCGTTTTTGTGAACAGCTCGTTCGCAATTTATAAAACCGGGGTTACGTAAGTAACCTATGGTTTTATTACATTGCTCTCTCACTGTTCACATACAGTATGGGAGACATAAACCCCCTGAATGTAACCGCAAATCCCCAAGGGGACGGGGCCCACGGCACCCAGGCGCCAACAGACCCACCGGGTCTGAGGCAGAGATCAAGACATTTTAGTGGGGCCCTGACAGACCGTAGTCTGCCTCATAAACTAAAAAAACAGGCACAGCCTGTCTAGTTAGTGGAGGGCCCTGACAGACCGAAGTCCGCCTTATTAATCTAAGGCCCAAAGGTCGGCCTATCAAACACTAAGGCAAGGGGGCATGAACAGATCCTATGTCCGTTCTAAGCACCTAACCACCCTCAGGTGGAAGCCACGCCCAGGACTGCGTGCGCCATAGAAGACGACGCCACGTCCAGGCTGTAGAAAACAGCGAAAGTCGATGGAGACGACCAACTCGCCGCTGTGCAGATGTCCTGAATAGACACCCCTTTGAGGAGAGCCCAGGACGTCGATACACTCCTAGTAGAGTGCGCCCTCAGGCCATCAGGCACTGGGGCTCCCTTACTAACATACGCCAGGCGAATAGCCTCCACAATCCAACGGGAAAGCGTGGACTTAGTCACCGCCAGTCCCCCAGGCCCAGGGCCCAGGGAGACGAAAAGCTGGCTGGGACGGTTCAGGGCCGCAGTCCTCTGGACATACAGCCGCAGGGCTCTTACTGGACAAAGACAGTGTAGCCTCCTGTCCTCTTCTGAGGCAAAAGGAGGCGGATAAAAAGCCACCAGCTCAGTTGGCATAACCACCGCTAGGTGGTTTTTGGGAACGAAAGTCGGGTTAGGTTTGAGAATAACCCTACTGCCGTCACCATCGAACCTCATGCACTCCAGAACCACCGAAAGAGCATGCATATCGCTCACCCGTTTCGCTGTTGTCAGCGCAACCAGGAGTACCGTCTTGAACGTGAGGAACTTTGGTTCCACCGTCTCCAACGGTTCAAAAGGAGGACGAGAGAGTGAGTCGAGCACCAGGACCAAGTCCCATGTGGGAAACAAGGACCGTGAGACAGGATGTTCACGCAACGCGCCCTTCATGAACTGGCACACCAGGGGCTGTTTCCCCACAGTTTCCCCATCAAAACCAGAATGGCTGGCTGAGATGGCCGCCAAGTACACTTTGATCGTGGAGAAAGCATTCCCGAGATCCAATCTATCCTGTAAGAAAATCAAAACGTCATAGACCGAGGCCTGGAACGGAACCACAACCTGGGACCGTCCCAGACACCACTCCTCGAACACACCCCACTTTGCCCCATAAGCGGTTCTACCTCCGTCATGAGAGCCATCAGGGACCCCTGCAGCAGAGCAGCAGCGTTGAGGGCTCTGGCGCCCGAAGTTGTTGCTTTGTAGACCGCCCTGGTAGCAGCGGAACCAGCAACGTCCTTTTCGCTGCTGAGGCACGGTATTTCTTTGGCTGTAGAGAAGGGGGCTTTCTGGCCACGCGGATTGCTGTGTAGCATGAAGTTGGCCAAACTACGGTCCATGGGCGGGAAGGCGGAGAGGCCGAGTTCGCCTGCACCCGCGCAGTCAATATCGAAACGCAGCTTTTTTGGGTCGGAGTCAGGAGCTAGGGGAGAGCTCCAAGACGCCGTGAGGCCGGCGGCGAAGCCCTTTGCCAGGGGAAGTTTACACTTTTTCGGGACCTTCTCCTCCACGGAGCCTAGTCCCTGCCACTCGGAAGCGCTGGAGGGGGCTTCCTCGGCTTCGTCCGCGGGCCATCTGAGGCCGCACCTAGCGGTGGCTAGCTTGTAAACTTCCAGCAAAGTAGCCTCGCTCCTTTCAGGTGGGGGAGGTGCGCCTTCAGGCTGGGCTGTAGCCGTCTCCTCCCTTGCCGTAGGTACAGCATCGGCGAGGGGGGTCGCAGGTAGCGGTGGGCCGATGGCCGGGAGAGGAAGGTCGTGGTCCGTGGTCTCCAGGATGACGACTTCTCCGTCCCCCTCGATCTCGTCGACGACCTGGTAATCACTGTCATCGTACTGTTGTACCTGGTAGGAAGTGAGGGTCTCGTCCTCACCATCGTCTCCGCCTGAGAAACCACTCCTCGCTGGGGAGGAGTAGTGGGAGCCAGCATGGTGATGGCCGCCGCTGTGTTCCGCTGTTTGGTCTCCCCTCGCGGGAGAGCGGGAGCGAGGACCGAGTGATTTTAATGCAGGTCTGCGTCCGTCCCCTCCGTGGAGAGAGCGAAGCTGATCCGATGGGTCCGTGGCCCGGGTGGGGCCGGCTGCTGCAGACGGACGAGCCCGGCGAGAGAAAACCTCCTCTCCGGCTGTAAAAGCGGCGGGCTGTCTGCGCGAGTAGTAGCGGGGAGCCGCATCGAGCTCCTCCGAATCTTCGTACATGGTACGGGGGGAGCTCCGGGGACTCTCGGTGGACTGAGAAACCGACTCGTCGCTGTCGAGATCGTCGAATTCCCCGCAGGCTCGTACTGTTTGTAGAATGTGATTTGTAGTAGCTCTGTGTTCATCGAGGCAGAAGAAGCGAAAGAGAACGTAACTTCCGCTTTCCGAGTCCTTTGTACCCTCGGGGGGTAGGGATTTCCGGAAAGCGACTGACGGCCCACCGGGCCAATAGGAATTGGCCCGAGGGAGTTAATGTGAAGCTTCTGTAATATCATCGCCAGAGGGCGCTGATCCCATATGTGAACAGTGAGAGAGCAATGTAATAAAACACCATAGATGACAGGAAAGCACCATAGGAAACACCATAGATGACAGGGAAGCACCATAGGAAGCACACAGGGAAGCACCATAGGAAGCACCATAGAAGACATACATAATCATGTTTCACCTCTGTTTTCTGGAGTGGTTGTTAGACGTCAGAGCTCTGGTAGAGCAATTACACAAGCTTCACAACTCTTTGCCTGCGGATATAAAACTAGAGACAGATGTTAATGTGTTTAAAAGAGGCCTCAAACTATGCTTGAAATCAAATCAACTGCTCACATGAATAGTTTCTGACTGGTCATTGGAATGATTATCTCTACTTTGGTTTTCTCTCTGATTTTGATTATGTTAATTATTACTATTATATATATATATATATATATATATATATATATATATATATATATATATATATATATATATATATATATATATATATATATATATATATATATATTATTTTTATTGTACGATTGGGTTTTAGACTAGTGTGATTCTATGTAGAAAAGTCTCCTGTGGACAGGTGTTGAAAATAACCCTTGTGCTAGTACAGTATATATACACTTTAAACAATGCACTTGGTTCGTCTAATGTGATTGTGATGTTCATGTCAAATAGATAAACGTAACATAACACAACATACTGCAACCGGGAAGCACCATAGAAAGCACCACAGATGACAGGGAAGCGCCTGGATAAGGGACCTGGATATTGGACAGGGGGCACTAGAAAAAAAGGTTGAGAAACACTGCTTTAAGGCATGTTGAATTTTATTCTACAAGTGAAAAATGCAAACACAAAAACACAAAGAGTGCAATGAAAGTACAGCATACCATCTTCTCCAGCTGATTTGTAATACAGTACACCTAGACTTACAGTACAGACACAGTGTAAAGGAACAGTTCACCCAAAATCTAACCCTACAAACATTCCCTCTCTAGTCAGTCTGTGACTGATTAATGATCCTAATGATCGTATGACATTTGTGAAAGTTGACTGTTCTCTCATCATTTGGCATCAAGGGCTGTAGATTGCATTGCCCTGCTACTGTACAACAACAGGATAGAAGACCATGGCTCACATACACAAAAATCTCAATGGACAAACTGCCCTGTTTTAATGGGTGAAATGTCCCTTTTGTCCTTGATAATGGAGCAATCTGATACTCAACGACAGCAATAATATGATAATATTATGCAGAAGCGGAGGGTTAAGTCAGACATGCGCACGACATGCAGCTGTGGGGGGAGGGGGCGTGCAGGAGGGATCTGTTCATCATTATACGATAAATCACACAGAAAGCGTTGCAACCTTCAAATGCTACATCTTTTTTTTAAACTAAAAATACATCTTTATTTTCTCTTTAGAATAGAAGCTCTAACAGAATCCTCACTATACAAGAGATTGGGATGCAAAATGTACATTTTCAACATGAAGACAAGACACAAAGAAACGGTAACAAATTATTCACAGCGCAACAATGTAAAGTATTTCTTTGTCAATCCTATGATATGTCTGATGTCACTATATACAAAAATAATCACATACATAATTATCATTTGAAATAAATAACATGGTAAATAACTATCATCTTTCACTCAGGCAAAGCTACATCTCAGAGAGTGCAAAAATACCCAATTCTGTTCTACAGCCAACAGTTACATACTGGGTCCTAAAGCCTGATCTACTTGAGTGCCAGTGTCATGCACCACAAATAACAGATCTACAAGATGACAACACGTGGTGCTGCAACGCGTTGTGATTTAGTAGATTAGCTATTCTATTATAGGATCAACTTCAACTTCTTTATTGTCACATCACAGGTTTACAGTTGTACAAAGTGGGTGAAATTATTTTTTCGTTCAAGCTCCCATTAATTGCAGTTTTCAAGAAAGGGAAGAAGAATAGAGCTAGAAAGAAAACAAGGAAAACTGGACAGATAATGATGCACAACCAATTATAAATCAGGCATATAGATACAGGTCAGTCCAAAGCAGGAAATCAAAGCACACACACAAAAAAAAAGAACCCTGCAAAAGGTTGGTGGAGCTTATGACAGTGCTGAAACACTAGGGGGAGTTATCTGCCTTATTTGTCTTAACTCTGTATTACAACAACATGCTACTATCTTTCAGCCTTTATTTTTTGTCTGGAGGTCGGGAAAAGTTTACCATCAGTATAAAAAGGCACCTTAGAGTATCTATTTTTAATCATTCATGTGGACATACAGTATAGATAAAAGAAATACATAGATGTCCACGTTTCAAATTTTCAAAATCCTTAGTGGGTGGGCTGAGGCCAAATAAGGTCCACTGTCTTTAGTTTGCCTCTATGACAAAATATTGACTTCGATATTTGAGTATCTTGAGGCATTTGATATTTGATTGATTTGCTGTGGTCTTTCCATATTAAATTTGAAGGCTTAAAAAACACTCTGCCCCTTACAGCCCAATGAAGATGCATAGTGGGCTTGAAGCCCAATTTATACTCTCAGAGTATGAATCAAGCATGAGGGAAGTGTTCTGCTGAGGGTTCAAACTGAAGGCCAGCCCCAAGTTAAAATCAGAACAGTTAAAATCCAAGAGTGGGATCAAATCATGCAATTGTATGTGTGAATGAATGAATGAAAGCATCAGGCCTCATGCTCCAGAACAATGGCACAGAGAAAGAGATGTACGGGCACCACGACAAAGACAGCAGCACAGAGACACTAGAGCTGAGACACTTGTTTACGCTGTACATGCTACATGTCTATAATTTAAGTAAGATTCAAGCCTCTTACATCGTTGCATCCTCTGTGCAATCTCAGACTGTCTGTAGAAACTGTGAGGTCGTCGTGTGTGCCAGGCTCCATGGCGAGGAATGATGAGGGCGTGCGCCCCCCAGCAACACATGCTTTCCTGCATATCCTTAATTCAGTGCGTGCATAAACCTCTTTTGC